>NC_081417.1:34822013-35122013 GCF_949786415.1 Peromyscus eremicus
CTACTTTTAGTCAACTGATTATAGTATTTATTCTCTCTCATTCCACTGAGGATATATTTGGTACTAAATTCAACCTTTTGATTCCTGGTTTTTCTTAGCCATAGAGGTTTTATTTTTTAGTTTATCATTTTGTTTGATTTATTCACATTCCAAACAGTTAATGACTTCTCAACTTTAGTAACCAAAAAAAGAATCATAGGGAAGTGTTTTCCTTCTCAGCTTAATAATTTACTGTAGTTTATGCCTCACAACTTCTTTCTATAAACAACAACCTTATATTTAACCAGTCTTATATAAAAGCATGTAAAGCTGACTGGAAATTAACCTACAATGTAAACAAATTAGTATTTCCCTCACCAAGCTTCTGGAGTGGCTAAAATCTCATGGATTCTCAGGTAGATCCATGTAGTTTTTGGTTCTGTATTTCCAGTCTCTTCTGGGATATGTCCACTTACATAACTGCCAGTCTCTCTAGACTTACAGAAAGTTGAAAAAAGAAACTCATGATGTTGTCTTCCAACTGTTGTGAATCCTTCCTGATTAAAGAAAAATTCATTAGTGTGTGTGTGTGTGTGTGTGTGTGTATAGTATACACACACAGGTGTGCAATGGAACATGTGTAGAAGTCAGAGGACAACTTGGTGGAGTCCCATTTCCTTTTTCATGTTCATGTGGGGATGGAACTGAGGGATGATTCAGTTTTGCCAGAACTCAGAAGTTTCTGGAAAGAACTACACTTTACACTGAACTTTCCTTGAGTCTGGTTGAAATAATTAGAATTTCAATGACTGTGGCAAGGTTGGGATTGATCAGAGAAGCAGCAGAGAAGTGATCAGTGAATGCCTCCCTCTCCCCTTCCCCAATCCAAAAGGTCTGAGAATCTTTTTAACCCCACCCCACTATTACTTCTTGTGTCCCTCTATAGGTATCCTGGGTTCTCCAAAACCTCTATGGCTAATTCTGATCAGTCAGTTGCTCACTCCACCCTCTGATTCAAGGTAAACTTTATTGGCAGTCTTGGAATGTCAGTGAGAACAAATATCCTGCAACATTTCCCTGATGGGGAATATTATTTTAAGGTGTGCTACTTTTGATTATGTTGCATTTGTTTAACTCTGTGAAGCTGTGTTACTTGCCTGTCTAAAACACCTGATGGTCTAATAAAGAACTGAATGGCCAATAGCAAGGCAAGAGAAAAGATAGGCAGGGCTGGTAGCTAGAGAGGATATGTAGAAGGAGAAATCTGAGAAGAGGGAAGAAGGAATGAGAGAGGAAGGAGGAGGACATCAGGGGCCAGCACCCAGCCACTCAGCTACACAGCCAGACATGGAGTAAGGAGGAAAGAAAAGGTATACAGGAATAAAAAAAGATAAAAGCCCACAGGTCAAAGATAGATGGGATAATTTAAAGTTAAGATAAGCTGGCTAGCAACAAACCAAGGTGAGGCCAGGCATTTATAATTAAGTATAAGCCTCCATGTGTGATTTATTTGGGAGCTGGATGTCAGCCCCTCAGAAAAGCAAAAGCAACCACTAACAACATTTCCCCCTTTTTGTCTAAATAAAAAGGAAAGGTTTTAATTTTAACCAAGTAAAATTATATGCAGTAATAACAATTATCAAGTAAGAATTACATTCATAATGTCCAGTCCATTTGTATTTGGCAAATTCAGAGAAAAAACTCTATTATCTATCCTATCTTGGTGAGTCCAAAGTTTTGTACCTAATTCACTTTCTATCATAACTTGTATTACCAACCTAGAAATATCTTTTTAGACCTTAAAACATTTTCTTATAAACAACTTAATCTTTTATGTTTCTCAACCTTATATACTTTACATCTCTTCTGTGAGATTCTTTTCTGAATTTGGTAACAAGGAAAACTGTAACTATAACTATCTCATCTTCAACTCCAACAGGGACCCAAGAAAGATATAATATTACCTGAGTAAACAGGAAGTGCATAGTAAACTTTCAAAACTATAGAAATGACAGACATCTGGCTGCCTGGACAGCCACCCAAGAGTCCTCTGTAATGTTGGGGCATCCATCTTCAGCCTACAGGCCTAGAATATCTGACAAATTTTTCTGTGAAGCAGGAATTTTGAAGGACAATCCTACCTTGTCTTGGCAAAGTTTGGCAGTTGCTTTCTTTTGTGTCCTGCTTGACCAGTTTGGACAGCATGCCGTCAGCAGTCTAAGCAAGGGCATTTCTTACCCAGTGGCTAACTTTGCCACAGTGAAAACAAACTCCATATGGAGGTTCTTTGATGCATATCATCCTTTTTTGGAGTAAACTGGTGCTGCCAGGAGCACACATGTCTCATCATCGTGAAAAGCCTTATGTTATTAAAACCTCTTAAATGCCATATTCTATAGGTCTCTGAAATGTTTGAAAACCATCTATCTAAAATATATCTCTTTTTGACCTTGAAAACATACACAATATGGCCACAGATTTGATTGTTATAGATGACTAACTACTAACCTGCATTTCTTAATTATCCTAAATAGTTTGTAATAATAATTTTCAAGGACTATAACTTTACATTACATTGTTAAATGAGTTGCACAGGTACAGTACCTTAAACAAGAATAGAAACATATATACAGTATTGTAGCCAGAGATTTCCTGTCCCAACCACCTGGTCCCAAATAACTAACTAAGAGGCTGAATATTAATTACAAATGCTTGGCCAATAGCTCAGGCTTATTACTAACTAGCTCTTACAACTTAAATTAACCTGTTCTCCAGCATGTCCTGCTCCCTCTCTGACTCCTGGTGTCTCCTGACTCCACCCTTCTCCCTCCCAGAGTCCTCTGTGTCTGGCTGTTCCACCTATACTTCCTGCCTGGCTACTGGCCTGTCAGCTTTTTATTAATCAACAAGAGTAGTACATAGTCACAGTGTACAGAAGAATTATTCCACAGCACAGCATAACAAAAATAACCTTAAATTTGTATCAATACAAAAAAATCCACACCAATGTAAAACATTTGAGACTACTATTTGCCGCCCCCAGCCATGTAAAAATCTGATTGATCAGAGAAGTGATGAAGAAGTGACTGGTGACCTCCTCTCTCTTTCCTTCCCCATCCAAAAGGCCCATGACTGCTACTTCCTGTGTCTCTCTATATGTATCCTGGATCCTCCAAAACCTCCATGGCTAATTCCAGTCAGCCAATTGCTGGCTCTGCCCTCGGATTCAAGGTAAACGTTATTGTCACTCTCGGAGTATCAGTGAGAACAAATATCCCGAAACAGATCTGTTTTCTTTCATGTACTCAGCACAGTGCTTACCCCCAGATGCTTAATTAAAGAGTTAATCAGTATTTGAAGGGCTCTAACAGGCCCAAGAATGGCAAATGTGGTGCCCCCCCGCCACTTCTCTCTCTTTTACATTTATTTAGAAACTTCCACATTCCTAAACTAGTCACCAAGGTCCATTCTCTTACTTGGCCACTTCCTTATGCCTGACTCACTGGCTAATGTGTGCAGTCAGGACTTACTAATTCATCCTAGCACAGAACTTCCCCTTTTTTTAAAAAAATCAATCCTGCAGAGACACCTGTCGCTGTCTTTGCCTAATCCAGAGGCAGCCCCCCCACACACTTGTGCCTTTAGTACTCTTGAACTTATACTTAACATAAAGTGGTGCACCTCAACAGTCAGCTAAATCTTCAGTTACATTGCAAATACCTCTCACCAACTTGTTAACTCGCTTTTGTTCTCTCTCCCCAAACACCAAGCTTAGCTCCTAAATCACTGGATTCCGCGTCCCTTCTGTATGCTTCCGTCCCCGTTCAGGAATTCATCCTCCCTGTCTGTGCGCAGACTCCACAGAAACCAAAGTCACACAGCGTGCACTGTTGCATCCAAACCCCTAACCGAGAACTAGTTCTTTTAAAGCCTTCTGGACCTTTCAGTTCCATGTTTTCATGGCTAGGAAGTTTAAATGGAGAACTGGACTGTTTTAACTCACAGAGCCAAAACAACAAAACGTTGTATTGCTACCTCCACACAAAATCATTGCCTCATCTAAACTTCATTTTCTCCCATCCTGCTATGGTATGAATGTTTGCCTTCCTCCAAAATTCATCCTTTGTTGGGGGAGGAGGTGAATATGAGCAAAGTACATGATATATATTCATGGAAATGTAATAATGAACCCCAATTATGAAAGTATGCTAATAATTTAGAAGAAAAAAGTTGCATGTTGAACATGTCAAATGACACCTAAGCTCATGGATTTTGGAGGTGGGGCCTTTGGAAAGATTAGCTTCTAAGAGTGGAGCCCCATTGAACAGGTTTGTCCCCTAATAGAAGAGGCCTGAGAGACTTCATGTGAGGACACAGGGAAAAGACATCTGTGAATCAGAAAATGAGCCCGTGCCAGACACAGGCTGCTCATGCCTTGGTCATGTTCTTGGCAGCCTTCCTAACTATGAGAGATAAACTTCCATTGTTTACCAGCTACCTGCTGCTGTTCAATAACTTGTTCTTGTAACCTGAAAAAAACTAAGGCATAGTCTTTTCTCCACATCACCTTCCTGAATTTTTCTTAAAAGGCAACACTCAGCAAAGTAGAGTTTTTGAAGTGCTGGGTTCTACCAGCTGAGATGGGAGAGGAGAGAATTCCAGTGATTACACATTCGTGAAAGATTGGGTGGAAAATGTCATCTCTGGGGAATCAACGTGGCATCTCAGTTTCCTAGGAGATGTCAACCACTGATCCGAAAGGGATAGGCTCAATTCCCAGGACATCCAGACCAGATGCGTCCAGACTCTGTATTCAGCATCCTGTAAAGTCCAAAGTGATAAGCATCTTGGCTCCAGGATGTTTAGATATGAATGCTTATGGTCCTTTGTCTCAACTGTCTTTTGAATGCAAGTATTCATTCAGTGCTGTTGCCTTAAATGGTAGAACTGAGGGTTTGCAGGGACCTTGTACCCAGGCTGTAAGCAGAGCCAGATCCTAGCAAGCAGCTTTGTCTGGGAGTATAGAGATCCTACGCTTGAGTTAGGAAATGAATAGTTGGATGTACCTGATGTTTTTCAAATGTACCTTCCTGTGGGAAGGGTTCTGCATCTTACCATTGTAGAGTCCTGCCAACATTTTCAAATAATCATGAGAAACTGAGTTCTGGAAACAAACTGATTGAGCTTTGACACAAGGCTCGCTCTCACCAGTAGGTGTCTCTGTTCCATCATGGTTTGCCCCAAACCCACCCAGGTTCCTCCGGACCCACGTGTGTTATATAAAAGGCTCCTTCTCTTTAGTAATGCTATAGTTTGGAGAGAAGATATAAACGACTTCTCTTCTTTATTTATACTCACTTCAACTCTGAATTTGGCCTTGCTTCACATCACTGGTTGCTGAAAATGTTGGAGGGTGTTTT
This sequence comes from Peromyscus eremicus, assembly GCF_949786415.1. Lineage (NCBI taxonomy): Eukaryota > Metazoa > Chordata > Mammalia > Rodentia > Cricetidae > Peromyscus > Peromyscus eremicus. Next base: position 34,827,413 of record NC_081417.1, read on the forward strand.
CAAGATAAACTCCCTTTTCATTCTTTGGTACTTAAATTAGCCCCGTTGCTAAGCTTTATCTCTGTTAGATAAAGTGGTGCATTTCTGAGAAAAACAGCAATAAATACAGCGTAGGTATGCAGCCTGCTCAGAAGGCCAGAACCCTCTGAAACAGTTGCTTCCTCTCTGATAAAATGAAGCTGTGGGTTAACCTATGCAGGTACGAATCTCAGGTACGAATCTTGGAGAGCTGGTGGAGGTAACAGTGAACCATGGAGCCTTGGGCTCCCAATTAACAGTCCTTATTTTGCCAATGACTTTCATTCTCTTTGGTCATTTTGGAGCGACATGTTCAACCTGTGTGTCAGCCCCTCATGTATAGGAGGGTAATAGTAATAATGTGGTTATTCTGTGATAAAGCTGTAGAGAGTGAACATCATGTGATTTAAGGTACTCCAAATACCTCCCGGTGTATGTGGGTTATGTATGATGTACCTTTTTTGTACATATAGAATGTAGCCATTCCAGGTCCTGCTTTTGACAGAGCTGAACTGAGGGAACAGGTGTGCACCTTCTTTAGGACTTGTCTCACTCACAGAAGCTCTGGATATGGAGTAAGAAAATCACAAATACAATAGTAAACTGCCTCCTGGAGTTTCCCTCAGACTTAGTTATTTCACCTGGCCTGTGGACTTTCATAAGGTGAGAGCTAGCTGCCATCTCCTTAACTCCCAAGCGGCTTTTCCACACAGCACAACTCAGGAAACTCCTTCCATGTGGAGCTGGGTTACAGACGTTAGTTGTTACAAACTCAACTTCAGGGGTGAAGAAGTAAATACATCTGGATTAAATCATAAAGAGTGACTAACTATGACGGCGCACGCGATGTTTTACTACACAGCCCAGGAATTATTTTCCAAATAAGCTTGATTAGGATATAAAATAATTAGGAAGAGACGGTTAGTAGTGACAAGTACACATACATTGGCCCATGCCCATCTCTTAAATGTACTTTTAGGTGGGAGTCATCATTGCTTTTAGCCACCAGACAAGAAAGCCAAAAGAGAAGTGATTCAGGACCATGCCCAGTGCTTTGTTAACGAACATGTTAATACTCAGTACTGGGAGTCTCACTACTACATGTCAGTCGATACTACTGTTATCCCCACCACACAAGGTGGGGAACGGAGGCACAGAGAGATTAAACTGGTACTTGAACTCGGCCAGTTTAATTCTACAGGTGGTCCTGTTAAACAAGAAATTGGTTTAGTGATGCTCACATTCAAGCTTGTAGCAAGGAATCACCTAATACAATTCAGCCCAGAGCTGATGCTCAGTGCTTGGGTGATAAGTCCTGGATGGAAGATCAGTCTTGACTAACGGGAAGAGTGCTCAGTTCGGGCTGTGGCTATATTTTGGTCAGTAGTATAATATGTTCTTCTCTATGCATGGCTGGGTAAATGGGCTTGTTACCAAGCCTGATGACTTGAGTGTGATCTACGTGATGAAATTGAGAACCAACAAAATTGTCCTCTGACCTCTACACACATGCCATGGCACATGTACCTCTTCCCACACAAAACAAACAAACAAATAAATGTAATAGCAAATCACTTGGTACTTCAATTTGTTAATCAATGTCTTTTGTTGTTGTTGTTGTTGTTTTTCCAGACAGGGTTTCTCTGTGTAGCTTTGGAGCCTATCCTGGAACTCACTCTGTAGCCCAGGCTGGCCTCGAACTCACAGAGATCTGCCTGCCTCTGCCTCCCGAGTGCTAGGATTAATGGCGTGCACCACCACTGCCTGGCAATCAATGTCATTTTCAAGTGAAGGTGTGAATGTTGTGTGTGTGTGTGTGTGTGTGTGTGTGTGTGTGTGTGTATGTGCCTCAGTTGTGAGTTCAGTTGGACTAAAACTTGTTAGTCTGAGGGTAAATAAAGATCCTAACACAGATGAAGTAAATGGTCACATGAGGGCAAGTGCCCATTTCAAATCTGTCTGTGCTCCCTGTAAAGGAAGGGGATGCAAGGCTGGTCTCAAATCTCCAAAAGCCATTGAGAATACTCTGGAGCAGGGCCTAGAGATGTAGTCTGCCATCAGAATTTCTGCCCCAAAGAGACCTTTTAATACCTAAGCACAAAAATAAATTCTCCAAGTGAATACACACGCAATGCAGAAAATTGCTACTGATTCTATATTGAGTTTAATTCCTTTTCAAACAATCCTTGAGAACAGAATAAACACATTATGCTTGGATGGCATTATTCGAGAAGTCTCCTCTATGGGAAATAACTTAGAATTATTATTTTCCCTTTCTTTACCAGTGCCTGACAGCGCATGATAAAACGTTAGACCAGGCATCCAAAGCCAGACCCTGAAGGTCTTTTTATCACACGCTGAACCACAGCACAGAGGCAAAATCTCATTACTGCAGTCAGAATACACTTTCACTTTTTCATATGCTCCTGACCTGGACTGTTTTTAATAAGCACCCTTGCATTTTAACTAACCACCCATATCTGGCAGTTTCTTTTCACCTGCTGTAATTTTGCTTTTGTTCCAGCCCATCTATAAAAACTCCTGTCTTGGGGTCCCTGATCCTGACTTAACCCTGACTGCAATGGCTCTTTACAATCCTTTCTCAGGTGCTTGGTAGAAGTTTCTTCTCTGTACCACTGTCTTTTCTTGATGCCTCTCACTTCCTTCAATGCCAAGCTGGAACTGCATACTCTTGATTTTCTTCTTACTGCTCCCCACCCCTCCACCCCCCACCCCCACCCCCCGCCCCCTGAGGATTGTTATCTCCAGGGTATGCCATTCACTGTTAATGTTCTTTTATTCACTCAGTGTCGCTTCTTGCACTGGTTCCCCATCCCCTACACACCGGCAGTTCTCAAAGCTACACTTTCAGGGGAGTTGCTGCCGCTATCAACAGTCATTTACGGAGGCTCTGAGCGTCTCAGTGTTATTTCACCCAATATCTTCTGAACTAGGCAGCGCCGTCTTTCTATCCCTTGTGATGTTCTCTTGGTCCCGAGTCTTGGCGCATGTCGCTCCTGCACTTGGTCATGCTCTTTCTCCCCTCCCATCAGTGGCACGCCTCTGGTTTGCAATTAGTTCACAGGTCACCTGAGAGCAGGTGCAGCTCCCACGCATGCTCTTTGTTTCTCCCACCAGATCATTTGCTGCACTGTGTTGCCCCAGCCCGGCTGTGGCGGGTTAATCAGTTTCTAAGCTTTGTAATGATAGCGGCCATATCCGCATTTGGTTTTTTTTTTTTTTCAGACCTTCTATCCAAAGTCTTTGGCATGTGGCCTGTGTTTGACAAATATTGGTTGACTGACTAAACCTGAAGTTTTTATCTTCTTGAGACTATTTGAAAAGTAACCAGGAAGAAAAATAGCAACTTTTTTTTTTCTTAAATTTCCTGCTTATACTGCCACGGGTAGGAAATGGTTTAGATCAGCCCTTGGGTTGAGGATATTTTTGGTGATGGGTCTGTTGGGTCAGAGAGGTGGAAGCATCCTTTAGAGGGTATTCCTTGCAATCCTTGTGGCTCCACTAAGAAACAGCAGGACTGTCTGAGGTTGTGTGACTCATCGCTCATTCCTGCTGCTCTGCAGCTGCTGCCTTTGTCTGAACCTCAACATTTAGGGCTTGGGCCACAGCAACACCTTCCTCCTCCTCTTCCTGCCTCTCCCTCTTCTGTTCCCAGGCCTCTCTCCATCCTTCTACCCCAGTGAACCTCTTAAATTCCTAACCCAGTCATTGAGGTTTTGAAATTTCATAGCGTCTTGTTTACAAGCTACGTGGAAATGCTTCTGAAAGGCTGTTTATAATTCTGTCCCAATCCGACGTTTCTGGCCCCACCTGCCCTCCGAGAATAGTCATGCTCACTTTGTTGTAACACACTGGGCTCGCGGTTGCTCCATCCATCCATCTGTCCGTCCATTCATCACTCACCAATCAATCCACAAATTAACAGAGTGGTGCTGAGTGCCAGACACTGGAATTAACTGCTGAACAAATTTAGACATGGTTCCTGTCCTCGATTTCTTGAGACAAGCATCAATCAAATAATCAATAAGTGAGTTTATTTACAGTTAAAGTCAGATCCGGAAGGAAAGACTGAGGCTCAGGGCAGCGAAGATGGCTGCCACGGACTTGGGGGTCAGGGACGCTTCTCTGAGACTATGATGCTTGAGGCAAAAGGGAATGAAAGAGCTTCACAGGTAGAGAACAGGAAAAAGGTCTCCTCCACTGTTTGAGGTTGCCCCTCCATAAACACTTGCTGAATGAATCAGAAACAGCAGGGGAAATGCGTACAAACAAAAAATACGAAAGGTTACTGTAGACCTTCTCTTAGAGGAGGACTAACTCAGCTTTGTACACAGCCTGAGTCAAAGGCTCCGAGTTCCCAAGATCCTGTAGAGGGACAAACAAGTCCAAGTGGAGGGTGACAGGTCCTGTAGACAGCTGTCCTAGGAAGCTGGGAAAGTGACTGAATTCCTCAACTCCAATAAGGAGGGACCAGTGAATGTAAGAATTGATTGACTTAAGGCTTTAAACCTTAAGTAACATTCAAGGGAGACTTAGGCTCATATTTACATTGTCCACTAGGTTCATAGACACAGACATCAGGAAGGTCATTCTCAGGCTCTTCTCAATCTCAAGTATTAATTATAGTGACACACAGAGGGGTGGAATTGCTGGAGCTTGGACGTCCTTCCTCTGGCATTGTCTGACTTAGGAGCCTTTTACACATAGCTTCATTTTCTTTTAAACAGTTAGGGGATGAGAAAATCCAAGCATGCCTCAGTGTGCTTCTACATCAGGTTCTAGACTTCATGAAGACTTTGGGTTCAAAGCAGGTCCCTCCAGTGAGCCAGTCTATCTGCCTTGGATTGATTGTATTTGTTCAGCCCACATTCTCTCCTATGCATTGTACAGCTTTAAAAGATGTGCTTTTCAGTTGTTTTTGAGGACTGCACTTTGGTTTTATTTATCAAGAGTACTTCATGGTTGGTTAATTCCTTGTAAATAAAAGGAACAAGGAACACATACTTATCAGCCAGCAACTATTTTTACTTCTAAGCAAACAAACATTGATTTGCTTGTCTGCTATTAATGGCAACATTCTTATGGTGGCACTGATTGTACCATATCTCTGGGTAGAATATAGAAGATATATCCTTGTAATCATAGTCTCTCGGGCATAATTGCCCCATGCATTCTTCAAGGACAGGTAATATGAGGTCACAATGGGTAGCTCCCATGGCAGAATTGTGATAGAACTTAATGTTCATTAGAAAGCAATCAAACGACAAGGCAGTCTTTGCTGTCAGGAAAGTTATAGTTTAGAAAGTCAAAACATTGTGAGTCACTCCTTTACAATGCAGTTCTTTCTTTTGGCTCCACCTCATTAATTTGCAAACTAACTTCTACTCTAAGAGAGGAAATGATTTTTACATAAAACCACCCAAGCAGCTTTCTTTCATGATATAGTTCAAATTCTACCAAGTATCTTTGAAACTATTAAATATTTTGGTCATTAAAAAAATAGAAACACATGCATTTCTTAAATTACAGATGCTCTTGTTTAATTAGACCTCGTCTTAGGACTAATGATGATCTGAGCTCTTTGGAAATGTTTCTGAAACCAACGAGGATCATAAGCTCAAATTGGAAATGAAAATAGAAAATTCGGGTGAGAGTCGATGAAAAGTTTAGGGGTTAAGACAATAGACATGACTTTTTTCATGGAGAAGAATGAGCAAAGGAGACAAGCTAGGCTGGTGCTTTGTTTTTGTGTTCCTTCCTCTCCCTTTCAAAGCTATAAACAAGTATGCACATGCACAGGATGCACATGGATGCTCCAGGGTGGCTTGACAACTCACCCAAAGGGTGGGGGTAAGAACGAGCTAAACAGTGGCTTGCTTCCGATGCAGTGGAGAAGAGTTTTGCTCAGGAGGAACTCTTATGGATTTGGCCTGGACTATTCCTTATGATGAGCCTGTGGGAGTCCATGCTCCCCGTGTCTCCTGATCTGTACTTCAGACATCTCATATTATTTCCTGATGGTCTGGCAGCCCTGAGTGAGCGCACTGTGCTGCATGAATTCTGAGAAGGGTCTAATCAACAGTCTTCCCAACTCTTTTGGTGGGCCCAGGGTGACAGTTGGGCTTTTGGACTGGATTCAGTGTTTGTGGGATGATGGCTCTTTTGCTAGAAGCAAGCCTATTCACATATGCAAGCAGGTGAGATGTTTTCTTTTACAACAGACCTCAAATTGTCAGCAATTATGCCCACAGCTGATTAGAAACCATTGCCTGGGCTGGGGTAAAGCTCAGTAGTAGGGCTTGCTGAGCATGTGTGAAGACCTGAGTTTGATCCTCATACTATAAACAAAGCAAAACAACACCCATAGCTGAGGACTGACTGAGCATGTGTGAAGACCTGAGTTTGATGCTCATGCTATAAACAAAGCAAAACAACACCCATAGCTGAGGACTGACTATCAGGACTGCTGTGTCTCTGTTGTTGTTTTTTCTGAAAACTTTCTTCCTTATCAACGTGCTCCCATGCCATTAAATTCATTTAACTTTCTAATTCTTCTGAAATTTTAGCACAGGTAAGATTCTGAGAGGGCTGAGGTTGTTGTTTTAGTTTAAATTTTCTACAGTCTAACTGTTTTCCCTTAAATTCCATCGGAATGACCAACTGTGGTGGTATTTTGTTTGTGCTCTAACAAATAAAGCTTGCCTGGAGATCAGAGGGCAGAGCTAGCCACTAGTTAACCAAAGAGGCCAGGCTGTGGTGGCACACACATTTAATCCTAACACTTGGGAGGAGGAAGCAGGAAGATCAGGAGTTCAAGGCTACCTTGGACTACATGAGATTTATCCAGTCTAAAAGAGAAACAGAGCCGGGGTGGAAGCTCACACCTTTAATCCCCGTGATAGGGAGGTGGAGACAGTAACATAAGGCCAGAGGAGACAGGAGCTCAGCCCCTTTTCATTAGAGGAGTTGGTGAGGTAAGAGGTGACTGTGGCTGCTCCTTTGTCTCTCTGATCTTTCAGCATTTACCCCGATATCTGGCTCCAGGTTTTTATTATTAGGACCAATTAGGATTCGAGCTACAACCAACATGGGATAGAGAACAGTGTGATCCTGTGCATGGTGGAGAGTATGGTAGGAAGAATTGGAGAAAAGCCGGGGAAAAGCCTTGAGAAAGCTGTTCCTATGGCCTATGTATGCATTTTAACTGTCTTCAGTGAGCTTTAGATACATTCAATTCTTTTGATTTTCAGAAGTAAAGCTTACCTTCTAAAAGATTTTGAGAAACTTTCAAATACTTTGCTTCTCAGGCCATTTAAATAAACCATTTGATAGATAGCCACCCAAAAAGCCATTGAAAGCGAGTTTGGATATGCCAGGTGTTTTCAAGGGTAAAGGGACATGAAGATTGCTTCTTTAGACCTTGTTGAAGAATTCAGTGATGGCTGTTACCCATCTACCAGTCTATCCACCTGTCTCAGTTACTTTTCTATTGTGGTGGTAAGACATCATGACCAAGGCAACTTGTAGGAGAAGGTGTTAATTTGGGCTGACATTTTCAGAGGGTTAGAGTCCATGACTATCATGGTGGGCATTATGACAGCAGGCAGGTGCAGTGCTGAAGTAGTAGCTAGGAGCTTACATCTTGATCCACAAGCATAAGGTAGAGAGAGACACTGGGAATGGCAAGAGTTTATGAAACCTCAAAGCCTTCTCTCAGTGACACACTTCCTCCAACAAGGCCACACCTCTCAATTCGTTCTAAACAATTATATCAACAGGGGACCAAGTATTCAAACATACAAACCTACAGGGACCATGCCCATTTAAACTACCATACCACCTGTCCATCCATCAGTCTACTCACACACTCATCCATCCATCCATTCATCCATCCATCCATCCATCCATCCATGCTTCTATTCGTCCATTCATGTACCAACCACACATCTACCTGCCCATTTGTCTACACGTATAGTTTATGAAAGGTATAAGGAGTACAGCAATGAACGAGATAAGATTTTTTTCTTTCTACAGGCTATATTTGAAAACACATATGTTAAAAAATTATACTACAAAGTGATGAATTTTTCAGTATAAGTTTATATAAAGTGCTAAGGCAGCATTGGTGAAGACTGCTTTAACTTTTTAAGCACCGAAGGTACATAAATGTAGCCAGCTAAGCTAATATAGTTTGCTCTTGTGTCCCTTCCTCTTTTCCAATTTCAAAGTGTCTAAGACCATTTCAAGGGGCAGAAGAAAGATGAACGGAAATTAATCTTATATGGAAAGTTTGCTACTTTGGATAATTGAATTTTAAAGAATCTAAAACTATCTGTGCACACTTAAAAATAGTACAGTAGTTATAGGTCTTAGTAATACTAACCTGCAAACACATCAGGTTACAAAAATAATTGGTGACATGGCCTTCATGTGTATACAAATCATTTGGATAAAAATAGAAAAATGAGAAAACACTGGTATAAAAATTAAAAATAAGAAATCGAAATATTTTAATTATGCAGTTCTCCTCAAACTCCTTTTATAAATAACCCAGTGTTTCTTTTAAACATACATGATTCATCTGGGAGTTAGCCTGTTTTTGGACTATGGTTATCTGTTTATATTTCCACCTGATTTTTATCTGTCTTATTAGCATGAAGTACAAAATGTTATGCCTTTTCCATCCATTTACTCCACAAAATTAAATCTCTGTCAAATAAAATTATACCTTCATTGAATAAAGAAACACAATTTTTCTTTCCCAAACCTAATGTAGCAAAAGAGAAAAACTTTTGTGTCATTTATCTGACCAAGATTTGGATTACCTGGCTTTTAGATGTCTAGCATTTATGGGGAAGATCATCTTTTTAAAAAACACAGTATTTTATTAATTCTTTGAGAATTTTATACATGCACACAGTGTATATTGATCACATTTACCCCTCCCACTTGCCTCCTTAATTCCTCCAAGATCCATCTTCCTCCCTCACCTCTTCCCAATTTTGTGTCCTCTTTTTTTTTTTTCTTTAATAACACACCAATGCCAATTTGTGCTGCTCATATACTCCTGGGTATAGGACCATTCACTAATGTATGGTTGACATACCAGAGGCTATACCCTTAAAGAAAGACTGACTCTCCTCCCCAGAATCCATTAACTGCCAATAGCTCTACAGTGGTGGGGACTCATGAGTCCTGGGGAAAAAAATCTTTTCAGAGATCTAGGGTCATTGAATATTTGGGAGTATTTCCATAATTTGAAAACTCATTGTATGTCAAGGAACTGGTGTGATTTCCCACAAGTAGCTCCTTCCTTTCTTCCTTTCTTCTTTCCTCCCTGTCTTTCTTCCTTCATTCCCTTTTTTGTTGCTTTAAATTTTTTTCTTTTCTTTTTGAGATTATAATATAGTTAAAACATTTCTTCCTTCCCTTTCCTCCCTCCAAACCCTCTTATATACTCCCCAATCATGGCCTCTTTTATCATTAATTTTTTTACATGCATATATGTATATACATGTATATTTCTAAATTTAACCTGCTCAGTCTGTATAATGTTACTTGTATGTATGTTTTCAGGGCTGACCATGTGGTATTGGATAATCGTTGGTGTGCTCTTCCCTGGAGACTATTTCCAAGGGAATTAAATACAGAAGAAGGAGAAAGAGGATAAAATAACAGCAAGGATGTTTGAAAAAGTCATAAGGAATCATACTATTAACTATTTACCTATAAAACTCCTGCAATACATGAAAGTCTCCAAGTCTCTGTATAAATACACATATATAGTTCAAATGAACTTCTCTCATCTGGGCTTACAATGTTCCCTCCAAGAGCCAAATACCACCTAACAAGAACCCTCAACACCAGGCACGAAAAGCCCTCTTTTGAGTTGTTGGTCAAGGTTGTCCAAGAGACTCCCCAGATGTTAGATTATTGCTGTTGTCTTTGGTGTCCCCCAGAGGTGGAAGGGAAGCCCCTATTGCTGAAGACACCATGCACTTCAGACTCAGGGCACAGAGACCCCTGAGCTGGACCTGACTTGAACAACCTGCAGACTAGCTTTCATGGTATCAGGAGGTACCATGCAAGCTTCCAAAGGAGGAATGCTGCCAACAGTCCTATGAAGCTATGACACCTATGAACTGCAAGTAATTTTAAAGGCCAACCCAAGAATTTTAGTGTTTGCCTTCAGAGCAAAAAAAATTTTTTTTAAAGAGCTCTAAAGTTAGCTGAAGTGTTGAGCTTGGTGATTCTCCTGTCTTAGTTTGTTGGGGGAAGTGGGACTATAGGCATGTGTCACTGTGCTCAATGTCAAAACATTCTTAAATAAAACATTTCAGATGAGATGGATGAATATAACCAGAAGTTTCTTCATTCCTTCAAATTCATAGTCATTAGTTGGGGAGAGGAAGAAACCAGTTCAAAGGGCTGGGAGACAATGAGGGTCGTGGGTGGTGAATATGAACTCAATACATGATGTAGACTTGTGAAAATGCCACGGGCCAAGGCACCTGCTGCCAAGCAAGATGACAGATCTTAAATCCCTGGGGCCACATGGTGGAAGGAGAGAATCAATTTTCACAGGTTGTCCTCTGACCTTCACACGTGCCCTGTCCTGAGACAATAAATATACATAACATAAACGAAAATATAAAATTCCATCACTTTGTATCATGAATATATACTCATTTAAAAATTCCACAATTACAGAAACATGAATTTCAGAGTTAGAAGTGGACGATGAAGTTCTCAGAACAACACTAGCTCTGACTCTTCTACTCACAGTAAGATTTGTTCTACTATGAATCTCTCACAGATAGATACAAAATAAGACCCAGGGACAGACACATACTAATTTTCTTTACTAGGCAGCCATTAAGGATCAAATCAGTAATACTGAACTAAATGATGAAAGTGTACACAGCTAACACCCATGAGCCATATCTTAGGGATTGGATATGGCTTTGTCCTCTAAAGGGGAGTGTGTTGGAAGTGGGGTTCTCAGTGTGACAAGCTGAGAGGGGGTAGAATGCTCAGGAGGAGAGTCTTAGTGGAATGAATTGATGCCTGTTTTATGGCTCAAGCTAATTGTTCTGAGAATGAGTTATTACAGAAGAGATTGTTCCTCCCATAACCTTCCTGGCTTGCCTTTTATCACCCCTTTAAACACATGTTCCCCCCAAAATGTCATCCACCATGATGTGTCATACCTATGGTGGCCCCTGCAAGATCTGGCCCCATGATCTTCAATCTCTAGAACTATGAGCTAAATAAAAAGTTGAAATCTTTTTGAAGTTTTATTTATTTCCATTTTATGTATATGAGTGTTTTGCCTGTATGTGTGTCTGTGCCCTCAAAGGCCAGAATCCTGTCAGGTCCTGTGGAGCTGGAGTTACAGACAGTTGTGAGCCATCTCTCCAGCCCCTCAAATAAAATCATTTTTAAAAGTAAAGCACCAGCTGGTTACCTTGCTATAGCAACACAAAACAGGCTGAGAGACTACATTATTTCCTAAAAGCTGCTGCATAAGGCTTCTCAGAAGAAATTGGGTTGTTTACTTCATTCTACCAACATTAAACAATACTAGAAATTTCTTCCATTTATCAACTGCTTGGATTCATTTCAATGCTAATCTCAGGGGGCATTCATGTTCATGCAATACAACTTTCTGATGCTTCTTAACCTTATGTGTCCTATTTCCCAGTTCATCACTGGTCCAGAACCTTGTTCTCTTTCTTCTCTGGTAATATGCCATGTTTAAGATCTCAATTTCCAAAAATCCACCCTCTTATCCTAATCTCCAGTCTCCCTCTCTGCCCCGTTTCCCTAGTTCATAACACCTATTATTGATGTTTCCTCAAGCTCTTCTGCCCTGTAACTTGTATTTATTTACATTTCTTAACTTCATGTCCTTTTTTTTTTTTTAGTTTTTCGAGACAGGGTTTCTCTGTGTAGCTTTGCACCTTTCCTGGGACTCACTTGGTAGTCCAGGCTGGCCTCGAACTCACAGAGATCCGCCTGGCTCTGCCTCCTGAGTGCTGGGATTAAAGGCATGCGCCACCACCGCCTGGCAGCTTCATGTCCTTTTGCATCCTTTGTAGATGCCGAGATATCCCCCACCTTCAACTTCTTGGCTCTCTGGTCCATGTGCTTTTCCTGCTCCACATAGGTTAGTGTGTCAATAGATTTACTGCTGGCCCATGGTCCACTGTTCCAGTCTGCTGAGAAATGCTGGCAGAAGCTCAAAGACCAGCATCATGGTTGAACCCTCCACAGTACTGAAGGGTCCTATCTCACTTGGTGCTTGGTTTCCTCTGTAGTTCTGAAAGTCTCTCTTGCTTCATCACACCAGTTCACACCAGCCTCCTTTTACATTCACCGATGACTGTTTTCTATTTGACAGAAAACGGCAGCACCAAGGCTTGGAACCCATCAAATCCCGGCTCTGCCCCGCAAACATTACTCAATACTCTGTACTTACTTGACTTGCATTGCTGATGCGAATTTAAATAGCCACAGCATTGGTGGAAAGGGATTTGGCAGCACCTAGCAAAAGCACATATACCCTGACGCAGCAAATCTACTTCTACAAACTTGTCTTAAAGCTAAAATGCCTCAAATACAAGGCACCTCCATCAGCAGGGATCAATTCTAGCTATTGTAAGAAAGCAATCTCACCGCCCATTAATGCCATCAACACTACATAAAACACTTCACAGGTGAAAGAAAGAGATGAGATTATGACGGAGGGTTGCTCAGTGTTGATTAGGTGGTAGTAGTAATGTACAGAAGAAAGCTATACTATACTGTTAAAAGATGATGAAGATGTATATTAATAAACATTTTTTGCTTAATTAAAAAAAAAAGCAAAGAGAAGAAAAAAACAATGCTTGGCTCCCAGTCTCTGAGATAGCTATGGTTGTCCCAGGGCCGGGCTCTGTCTCTTCTTTTGTAACTTTGATAGTGTTTCTTGCTGTCATTTGCTAAAACGTGCCTGGTGTTATGGTTGCTTTTAAATAACATTACCCATTACATTGGCTGTCCAGCAGCAGTGCTATGTGCTGTTTTCGCTAGCCTCTGGTCTGCCGCTCTTCCTGTGACCTTCAAAAACTCGTGCCCTTGACCTGGTGCTTCCACATAAGAGGGGTGCAGAGGCCCAGATAACGATGGCTACTTATATTCCTTCTTCATATGTAACTAATATTTCATTGTCTCTTGAACCTGAGCACAAATGAGTATGGAGAAAGCACTCACCCTTCATTCAGGCGAACCAGATTAAAAAAGAGGTAAAGGAAGTGATAGACTTCTACAATTGAAGTGTCTAAAAAAGCTAGTCAAAAGCCAAGTTCATTGCAAGATGTGGGAAAAATACCTTTAGAATTCATTTGGCTCAGCCGGGGACTAGGTGCACAGATAATATTAAAAAATAGTTACTATCAGTAGAATTTCAAGTTTTTTAAGCTTGACTGAGAAGCAATGTTCATGAGCCCATGAAGAAACCATCTATTCAAATACATTTCTAGGAAGCTCAGCAAATTTGGAAAGGAATGTGAATGAGCAGGGGAAACTTCTGGCGTGGTGTGATAAGAGCTTTGTCTGAATTTCAGTAGCTTTCGTTAAGTATAGTTTGAACGAACACTTAGGCCTCCATAATGTAGGTCACCAAATAACTGGTCATACTAGATAAATAAGTGGTCAGCTTTCAATGGCAAGATGTTTTCAGCCTATAGCCAGAGTCTGGGAGATGTCTCAGTCACATGAAGTGATGAAGATGGAGTTCCAAATGCTTTCCAAATATGTTTGTCTTTGCTAGACGTGCAATTCCTCATGAATTCTACAAGAAAATTAATCCCTGTTTAATAAAACAGACTTTGAAGTATAAAATGGACATCAGATAAGCTAGGTCTCAGGGTCCAGGGATGCTTTTGGAAAGCCCCTTAAGCACACCAAAATCTGGCACTATTAGAGGTGATGGCTTTGAACCAAAACAGCCTGTTTAATTGCCCTGGATGCCTTTGTCTTTCCACTGGATCTGTGATAGTCCCATATAAATCCCCCATATCTGGGAGCAGGGTATACCCATGAAGCCAAAATTGTGAATAAGAACAAGAATCAGGGTAAGAATACTTTTTTCTAATATGATTTTATGTTGATCACTCATATTTAGAATTCATTTAAGCCGGGTGGTGGTGGTGCACGCCTTTAATCCCAGCACTTGGGAGGCAGAGGCAGGTGGATCTCTGTGAGTTTGAGGCCAGCCTGGGCTACAGAGTGAGTTCCAGGAAAGGTGCAAAGCTACACGGAGAAACCCTGTCTCAAAAAACCAAAAAAAAAAAAAAAAAAAAAAAAAAAAAAAAAAAAAAAAAAAAAAAAAAAAAAAGTTAGACTTCATTTAAAATGGCTATTTTTCTTGTCTAAGCAAAAGGATTTTCAAAGCTGAAATCGAGACAGCCTGAAGAAAAGGGAGTGCTGGAGAGAAGAGCTGTGAATTTAGGACAGGTAGAAAATCAATGAATCCTTAGGACCAAACCCTGAGCTTCAGGCTTTTGCATGGCTGTGTTACTGTGCTTGCGATGTTAATTTTACATCAATAGCTTTTTACATGAGATACTTAACTTGATCTGTGATTACATATGCAAAACAGGTAGAGGGAATCATAACATTGTCTCAGTAGTGGCAAAAGTTGGTTTTTCAAGTCTGATGTTCAGGTAACTTCATAAATTGTCCACTGTCATGTTAAAATGGGTAAGTTAGGGTCTGGAAGCCTTATTTAATACACCCCCACCTCACACAAATTTTGTAGTCCTGGGAATAAACTCCAGGGCCCATGCATGTTAGGCAGGTACTTTTCCCTGGATCTATACCCTCAGTTCGAATTATTGATTATTATTGTCTGTTTAAAATAGATAGCAGACTATGTTCTCAAATGGGGTAATGTATGGAGCGACCTCTTGTGGTGATTTGAATGAGAATAGCTCCATAGGCTCATGTTTGAATACTTGGTTCTAATAGAGTGGAACTGTTTGGGAAGAAGCAGGAGGTGTGGCCTTGTTGGAAGTGTGTCCCTGGGAGTGGGCTTTGAGGTTTCAAAAGCCCAGGCGATTCCCAGTTAGCTCTCTGCCTCCTTTTTGTGGACGTGAATGTGACCTTTCATCTACTGCTCCAGTGCCATGCTTCCCTGTTCCCCACCATGATGGCTATGGACTTAAACCCTCTGCAACTATGGGCCTCAAACTGAATGCTTTCTTTTGTAAGATTCCTTGGTCATAATGTTCCATCACAGCAATTGAAAAGTAGCTAAGACAGTCCTTGTCTAGGACTATAAGACACTCTGAAGAAAGGGTACCCTGATAGTGGTGATAAGCTTTAAGCTGTGTTAAATCTAATGGTTCCTTGTGATCCGGGTAAAGTCAAGTTTTCTACAGGTTTCATTCTCAGATGTTTCTCAAAAATCACTGTATTTTTCAGAGTTCACATCTGCATGTCTGTTTGCAAAAGACTTTATTTAAATTCTAATAAAACATTTCCAACTAGGAAAAAGTAAAAAAAAATAAAATAGATACAATCAATTGGATCATTATTTTTACTTGATTTCATAATATTAATTGTCTGCTACCTATAGAATGAAATTCAACAAAAATATCAACTGGCAGCTACATCCTAAATCTAAGGAATTACATAAAATGAATAAGAGGTGGTCCCTGTTATCATATAGGTGCAGGTATAGGAAAGAACCCAGCAACTTCTTATGTTGCTATGATGTAGTGAGAAACTTCAGTCTAGAACTGTCTAGAACCTGGATCATCCATTTATGTCCCCAGATCTATGTGCTTATAGGGATAACCACAGTTGATGTTTTCCAAGAGCCTCTTCTAGGTTTCTAGTAGTCCAGAACAAATGCAACCAAACAAAAACAATTCAAAAATGCTGATGAAGGATAAGTGGATACTGACAACAAAAGAGAAATGAGTATTTTCTGTCTTGATTTCTTTATCAGGCTGAAAATTTGAGCTTCTCTGGCTGATTCCTATCTTGACCCCTTCTTTCTAGTGGCAAAGCCAAGCGGTAGGAGAACCTTCAATTAAAATGTATTATGAAAATTAGTCATTTCGAAGAAGTACAATGAGAAGGAATTTATACTTCTCACATATGGTGCATTCTTTTGAAATATTTTCTGGGTCCTTGAATTTAGTGTATTTGAACTAATAATTTAGTGTTCAATCATCTGATATTTGATGCTGACAAATTATACATATTAGGATGATCTTGGCAATTTACACACATATGCATTGGCATAATGTATAACTACAGAAGTTTCACGTGTATGAACATTCATACATGAAAACAAGTTTGAACAGGCAAAATGAAAGCTTAGGGATTAGTCATAATTATTCAAATTGACTGCTCAACATTTCTGCTATAATTCAAATATTTCCTTCATTTATTCGCTCATGAAATACTATGTCCTGTTGGCATTATGAAAGATACTGAGCTCATAGCTGGATGGGAATAAAGGTGGAGAACACACATTGCATTTGTCTGAAGGATGGAGAGAATTCAGACAGTGACAAATGCTGTGTGACCCACACATGTGACTCACTACAATTATCAGTGTCCTCCTCCCATAGCTGGCCTACACAACAGACAAACAGGGCAGTGTTGACTTTGTGGAGGAGGTATTGGCTGACATGTGCCTTCAGAGTGGAGCTTATTAAATATCAATAGTCACTTACCAAGACAGCCTGAGCTAACTTTCTCTTCTAAAACATTTAGCAGAGCAAAACTCTGCCAGGACACAGAATGAGCTTCAACATAGATCCTCACAAAGATCCAGGGAGGTTTACAGAAACTCACTTAAGAAATTTGAAAAAAAAAAACACAGTGAAAGAATATTTTGTCCTTCAGATTTTATGAGCTGTAAATGACAACTTAAATGGTTATGAAATATAGACCCTTAAAAATAGGAGCAAAATACATCCCTAATCAACATCTATATTCATTAGCCCAGATATTTTTAAACTTATACAGAAATCAATCAAAAACATCCCTGTATCCTGGACTAATTTAGACAGGCTCTTGGTCAGGGTGCTGGCTCCAAAGATGTGGAGATCTTTGTCTTTTCCTCTGCAGAAGGATGTCTATCATGGCTTTTATGGATGAGGATTTGCCTCTCTGGGAGACCCTGGTCCTGTGACTGTGTCCGTCTCTCTCGCCCTCCTTATTTATGCCATGTTGCAGAAGCTTTAGCTGTTGTGCTAATGTTCAGTTGCCTCTTCATCAAATTCCCACCAGTGCAGTGAACAACACACATTTGTCATATACCAGTTCCACAGTTCAAAGGTTCTTGACCCAGTGTTCTACGGACTAAAATGAGGGTGTGTTGGCAGGGCTGAGCTCTTTTGGGGAGGCTTGAGAACACAGTCCATCTCCTTGCTTTCTCCTCTTTCCTTGGGTCTGGCTCCCTCCATCTTCAAAGCTGCCAACATTGGATCTCTGCATGCCTGTCACCCAGCAATTCTCTTCTGATTCCCTTTCCCATTTGTAAGGAAACTTGTGATTTCAGGACCAAGCTAGAGTAATCTGAAGGGAGAGAACCTCAATTGAGAAAATGCCTCCATAAGATCCAGCTGTAAGGCATTTTCTTAATTAGTGATTGATATGGGAGGACCCAGCCCATGGTGGCTGGTATTAGCCCTGACTGCTGGTTCTATAAGAAAGCAGGCTGAGCAGGCCATGGGAGCAAGCCAGTAAGCAGCACCCCTCCATGGCCTCTGCATCAGTCCCTGTCTCCAGGTTCCTGCCCTGTTTGAGGTCTTGTCCTGACTTCCTTTGATGATGAACAGTGCTGTGTTAAGTGTAAGCTGAATAAACCATTTCCTCCTCAAGTTTCTTTGTTCATGGTGTTTCATCACAGCAATAGTAACCCTAACTAAGACAGTACCCACTGCCATCATCCAGGACAAGCTGACTATTTTATTATCAGCTGATTAGCAACCTCAATTACATTTGCAACCATAATTCCATTTTGCTGTGTAAGACAACACTGATATGTTCCAGGAATTAAAATATAGGAATCTCTGGGAGCCATTGTTCTGCCTATCACATTTGTTATTATCAAAGACTGAAATTCACCATTCTGATGTATCACTTATTGTCCCTAGACTACTGATCCATTTTCCCTTTCTTAGGAGCTTAGGGGTAGGACCATTTATTATCTCATTCTTAGCACTTAAGGGATCCTGGGACACAAAACATGGGAATTCCCACTCAGATATTTATGATACTTTTCAAATGTCCCTCTCTTCATTTGAGGGTCTTTCCTGCCTCTGTCTGCATCCAGCTTCCAGAAATCAAAAAATAAAAATTGCAACAAAACCTACCAGAATGTGAAATTAAATTTCTAGAGAAAGAGGCAGAATTTCTCAGGCTCACAGAAAGCAATGGACCTCCTCTTAGAGTCACATGTAAAACTATTGCCAAAAGGAGTTTAGATCAATCAGCCTCTAAACAAGATGAACTCCCAAGGATACTGCTGCCTCACAGGAGGCCTGGAGAGATTGATGCAGTAAGCATCACCCGTGGCATCTTTCTGCTACCAAGGAAAAACTGAAGTGAGGAGATGGTGCCGTGGCATGCAACTGGATGTGATTGACATGGGACTCATTCTTCCCTTATTCCAAGAATTAGTGTATTGTCACATTTCTAACTTCAACCTTTAAAACATAGCCTTCTTCAAAGAATAACTTTCTAATGACTCCCACTCGTATTTAGAATAAAACACCAACTCCTTATTCAGGCCTATGATGGTCTACTTCTATATGCTCTCTCTGCCCTCACTTCTTCCACTCTCCAGTTTGACCAGTGCCCAATAGCCACACAGACTTTCTGGTTGCCTTCCTCACTTTTGGTTAGCTTGTCTCTACACCTGGAATGTTCTTCCTGAAGACGGTGACATTGTTTGGTCCATCTTGTCATTGAGAACTCGGGTTAAATGTTTTTCATTGACCTCCCTCATACCTCACAGAACTTGTCCCCATGAACTATCTTGGTAGCTGCTTAATTCCACAAGATTGTGGAAAGTGCCACTTTGGCTTCCTGCTTTATCCTTGTGTGCCAGTCAGAGCAAGGCAGAGGGCAGGAACTCAAGAATTAGGGATGGTATCAAATAATGGGAAATTGGTTTTATCATAGTATCATTTGGGTTGGCATCAAACCAATTTAAAATATCTCAAAATGTCCTCTGCTCTCTGGCACTCGTATTCAGTATTCATATAACGAATCAGTTCAATGAACCATTTGGCTTTTAGGTTTGTAAATGAACATCTGGATTTGAAAAAGAATCTGGCTAAATTTTCTATATTTTAAGCACTATTTCTGGATGTTTTTCCATTGCTGTCTAGATGGACAAAATGGGATAATAATAATGAATTAAGACTAGTTGTTTCAACTGAAAAATAGATACAGATTCAATAAGATGTTCATTCTCCCTCTCCATGGAGGCCCACAATGGTTTCCTAGTGAGATCTGAGCTTGCTTCACCCAGCAGGGCTGCATTAGAGGATTGCTTGCCCACATGTGTGGTTACAAGGTGATTGGAAGGGTCTACACTTGGCTGAGCTAGGGGGAGGTCTTTTGTTCCACTCCTTGGCATTCCTATAAATAGCCCTGTAGAAGAGACAGGAGGGGCTGGTAGAGAAGGATCCAGGCCCTCCCAAGGCTATCCTGTGTTTCTATCTGTTTCTCTCCCCTCTTTCCTTCTATCTAATATCTCTTATCCCTCTATCTTCAAGATTTCCTTGGGGAAAATGTGGGAGTGGGTCTCCCAGCTGGGCTCTCTCTTCTCTCTCTCTCTCTCTCTCTCTCTCTCTCTCTCTCTCTCTCTCTCCCTCTCTCTCTCTCTCTCCCTCCCATGTGTATTTCTCCATGTGGTCTCCTACTCAATTGTCTTTGTATATTCTGTGGTCTCTGTGAAGACTCATCTGTCCTGTTCATCATCATACCCCTACCACCTTGTCACGTATATGCGTTAGCACATATAAACACATGTGTGCACATATAAACACATGTGTATATATAGTTATGAACAGTTACACAGTTTATCTAGTACTATTATTTTTTGTGAAAAATATTTTGATTAATTTTTTAGTCTAAATTGTGATAACTAATATTTGTTTTTATGTGTGTTAGAATAGATAGGAATCCCAGAAATGTAACTAAAATATCTTCAAGTATGAAATGCATAAAGTCTAGGTGATAAAACATTCAGCAGAGTTGGAAAGAACAAATCAAAGCTATATTTTCTACCCTATGCTGGAATGGAAATAAATTCAGTGTAATAGGACTTGGGACATGAAATATATTTATTATGCCTACAGAGTAAACTGATGAGTGTGAATTTTTTAATAAGCAGAATAAATGTCAGTCTAGATAAATCTATCACAAAAAACAAACAATCTCTTCATAAATAGCAAATCCAATCACATCACCCCATGGCTCTCTTCCTCCTTTGTTTGGTGTCACCTTGCATAACCCTTCCCCCTTTTATCAGTCCTCCGTTCTAAATCACACACATTCGTCACCCTAAGGTCAAACCAAATTTTCTGGCTGTGCAGTAGTCCAGGACAAAATCATTATCTGTTCCCAAGGGCTGATCAGCTGACACTGCAAAGCTCATAGTTCCAGAAGCGGAATGGTATTGTGGCCGATTCTGTAAGCACATTTCCTGCTTTTAAAGATGAATTTGCATACTTGTTTAAACAGTAATCTGATTTAATTCACAACCTAATGGCCACATGTTCAGAGCCATAAGGTACTGGAAAACATTTCATGGAGAATACTTTCATAGAGGTTTTAAAAGAAAATAAACAAGGAACAAGGGAGTTACAGAAGGGGGAGGAGGGCTAGAGTTACAGCTCAGTGGTCCGGCTCTTGCCTAGCTTATGAGTTGCTGACACTGGTTCAGATCCTGGCTCTGCTAATTCAAAGCTGCATAAACCTTGAGCAAGATTTGTAAGTGTTGGGGACCTGAGTTTCTTCATGCATGAGCCAGCCAGCTCCTTCCACTACTGAGGGTGATGTATGTGAAATGCTGGCTATGTCTACACTTTAAAAGTAGTCCCAAATTATTTCAGAAAAACAAAGATGACTCCCTGGGAACCCACAGGGCACTCCAGACAGGGATCAGTATCCACATCTATCAGGATCCCAGAAGAGTTTCCTACCAGGCAACACACAGCTACTACACTTTCCTAAGAAATCAGAGATGACAACAGAAACCAAAGAATGGAACACTCCCAAATAAAGACAAGACCAGATATCAGCACCCAGAATTACAATCTTTCCAAATGCACATTTTTTTTTGATAAAGAAGCCAGAAATACACACTGGGACAAAGAGACAGGATCTTCAACAAATGGTGCTGGTCAAACTGGACGGCTGCTTGTAGACAATCCAAATAGATCCATACTTCTGACCCTGCACAAAGCTCTACTCCAGATGAATCAAAGACCTCCACATAAAACCAGATACTTTGAATCTGATAGAAGAGAAAGTGGAGAATAGCCTTGAACTCATTGACACAGGAAAAGACTTTCTGAACAGAACACAGTTAGCACAGACACTAATGTCAATAATTATTAAATGGGACCTCGTGAAACAGAGAGGTTTCTACCTACTAAAGGACACCATCATTAGGACAAAGTAGCAGGCCACAGAATGGGAGAAGATTTTTACCAACCACAAATCCAACAGAGGGCTAATATCCTAAATATATAAAGAACTAAAAACAAAACAAAGCAAAACAAACCACTGGATATCAATAAAACAACCCAATTAAAATGGGGTATAGATCTAAACAGAGAATTCTCAAAAGAGGAAATTCAAATGACTGAAAAACACTTAAAGAAATGTTCAACATCCTTATTCATCAGGGAAATGCAAATCAAATTATTTTGAGATTTCATCTTACACCTGTAAGAACGGTAGTACAAGTGACAGCTCAGTGAGGACGAGGAGCCAGAGGAATACTCATCCATTGCTGGTAGGAGTGAAACTTGTGCAGCCATCATGGAAATCAGTGTGGCAGTTCCTCAGGAAGTTGGCAATCAATATGCCCCAAGATCCCAATATATCTTAGTCATGTACCCAAAGGATGCTTCATCCTACTACAGAGACACTTGCCCAACCATGTTCATTGTTGCTCTATTCATAATCACCAGAAATTGGAAATCACCTAGATGTCCTTTGATAGAAGAATGGATAAAGAAAACATGGTACATTTACACAACAGAGCATTACTCAGATGTTAAAAAAAATGAAATCATGACATTCACAGGTAGATTATGGAACTAGAAAAAAATCATCCTGAGGGAGATATCCCAGACCCAGAAAGAGGAATGTGGTATGTATTCATTGTTATGTCAATGAGAATCAAGTTACACAATCTGTAGGATCACAGAGGTCAGGTAAAGAGTTAGTAACTAGGGTGGAGGGATGGATCTCCCTAGGAGACGGAAATAGAATAGACAGTTATGGATGAATGAGGCAGGGTTGGTGGGGGGCTGGAATTGAAGAATTAAACAGGGAGTGGGAGGGAAGTGGGAGGTGGGGGAGGGAATGCAAGGAGAGACTGCTAAAATTAAATGCCATTTGAGAGAGTCGTATGGAAACCTAATATAACAGAAACTTCCCAAAATATATACATATATGAAGGCAATCTAACGGAAATCTCCAAATAACAGGGAGACAGAGTCCCAACAGGCCATGTCTTGTTACCAAATGAAGTTTCCAATACTGGGACTGGGTTAAATCTAATTGAGTTGTTGGCCAAAGGGCTTCTAGGGGAATCCCCAAAGAAGCCAGGCTGTTGCCAAGACTATAGGTTTCTTTCCCCAAACTGATGGCAAAGCCCCACTGCCTAAGACAACAGGTACACAACTAATTGAACATGGAGAAATTGAGCTGATGCCTACTTAGAGCCTTCACCCCTATGTTCTATAGTTTTTGGTACAAGAAGATACTCAGCATGATATCAAGACATAAATTTAAACACTAAGTCCTTGGATCGACCTTAGTGTCCTGCCTGCAAGATAAGCTAGTTTAATGGTGGCACAAAGCTTGTGGGAGTAACCAACCAATATCTGATTTAAGGCCCACTCCACAAGATGGAACCCATCACTTACACTTCTTGGGTGACCAAGACTAGATAACCCAGAGACCTAGGGTAAAACCAAATATTACTGTACCTCAAAAAAATAAGTAGCAATAAAATGACTCCTAATGACATTCTGCTATGCTCATATAAACTTCCTCTGCAGATGGGGACAAATACAGAGACTCACAGCCAGACATTATGCAGAGGGTTAGAGACTTTGGAATACTAAATAAGGTGTCTCCATTAAATAAGGTGTCAGGGCTCAGGGGACACTGGGGAAGAGGAGGTGGAAAGGATATAAGAGCTAGAGGGGATGAAGGACAACAAGAAAACAAGGCCCTCTAATTTGACATCATCAGAGCACATATGAACTCGCAGAGACTGAGGCAGCATGCACAGCATCTGCACGGGTCTACACTAAGTCCTTTGCAAATTATGACATTCAGTTTAGTGTTTTTATGGGATTCCTGAGCGTATGATTGAGTATCTCTTTCTTGTGCCATCTCTTGGGCTCTTTTCCTTCTGTTTGTTTGTTTTGTCCAGTTGCACTGTGATAGTTTTTGTTTTATCTTGTTATATTTTATTTTACTTAAAAAAAAAGAAAAAAGAAAAGAAAAGATGAAGCAGGCTTCATTCACTGCTTTTAACTTGCGGCAAGGCTGATTTTGGTCTTCTTGAATGGTGGCTCTACTAGAAGCTCCTCTGTGTCCTCGTGGTCACTTGTGGAACACCCTGCACACACATCCCTTGCTCTTCCTCTTACCTAGACTCAAAAGGAGTGTCCTGCATCTCAGGTATCAAGTAGAGAGAGCTCCAGTGTGGGGCAGTCTGAGCTGCATATTCTCCAGCAGGAGAGTTTCAGATGGAAGCCAGTCAAAGCCCAGGGAGAGCTTCAGGTTGTCTTTACGCTTTACCTCTGTTTGTTTCAACTAGCAGGGCTGGGATAAAACGCAGGCTGTTGGGACGATGTCTTTGGTAGTCCCCATCATCTAGTTTACTTTCTAGTTAAGCTGCTCTTCCCACCTGTGGCTACCAGGCAGATCTACTTGCCAGTCTCTCCAATTCTGTCCTTTCTACTGAAGCCCAACACTATCCCATCTGATTTTTTACCTATTATGAGGATGACCCAATCCAATTGTTCATGTGCAGGAATAATGGATGATAGAGGGTATGTCATGTTAACCCTTGAGAGAGTACTGTTAGTTAAAAAGAAAAAAAAATCCTTGATACATTCTACCACAGCCACAAGAATAGGCTGGTGTGTCACCCCCTGAATCACAGACAGCTCTAGCTAAGTCTCAGAAAGTATCATACCTATAATCACAGGACTCTGGAGGCTGAGGCTGGAATATTGGCTGTAGTTTGGGAATTTATCTAAAAAAAGAAAATATCCCCAAAATAAAAATAAAATAAATGACAATTTTTGAACCATGGATGAATGAAATACTTTATTCAGTCATCGATTGCACTGTCTATGGTATAGGTATTTCATATATGTGCTGTCATGGATCCCAAGACCAAGGGTTGTCTGAACTTCTAGACTTCATTTTTTTGATATGGACATTCAAAGAAGCCAGTGCTTCTGCAGTTTAAACTGGATGGTTACTGTATCAGGGAACCATAGCTGATGGGGCCCTTGTCCATTCATATTTTATCAGTAGACCCCAAGGGATCATGGGTTATGCTAAGGTTTCTTGCAATGGGAGAGCAACTCTTGGTCTTCCTGAGGATCCTTCTCCATTGCATTTCTAAAGAGTCCCCAGTGAGCCCTTCTGGTTGCATGTGAATTGTGGCCTGTAGATCACCATCTCCACTAAAGAGCCTTATCACAGACAGGCAGCAGCACAGCTATTGCTGCTGGTTCCTGGGGTGACTCAGGGGTGATCATGCGTGATCACTTCCTGTTTCTGAGCCTCCGATTCTTTCCAGACACCCATTTCTTTCCTTTCATTTTTTCAAGATAGGGCTTCTCTGTGTAGCCCTGGCTGTCCTGGAACTTGCTCTGTACACCAGGCTGGCCTCAGACTCACAGAGATCTGCTGTGGGATGTTCTGTATGTTAAATGTGTTGCTCTGACTGGTTAATAAATAAAACACTGATTGGCCAGTAGCCAGCCAGAAAGTATAGAAGGGACAAGAAGAAAAGAGAATTCTGGGAACAGGAAGGCTGAGTCAGGAGTCACAAGCCAGACATAGAAGAAGTGAGATGTAAAATTACCAGTAAGCCACAAACCACGTGGCAACTTATAGATTAATAGAAATGGGTTAATTTAAGATATAAGAACTAGATAGCAAGAAGCCTGCCACGGCCATACAGTTTATAAGTAATATAAGTCTCTATGTATTTACTCAGTTGAGTCTAAGTGGCTGCAGGACTGGCAGGTGAGAGAGATTTGTCCTGACCTTGGGCCAGGCAGGACTGGAAAAAACTTGAACTACAGAGATCTGCCTGCCTCTGAATCCCAAGCACTGGGATTAAAGGCATGTGCCACTATCACCTGGTTATTATTTTTTCTTCAAGATTCATTTTTACGTGCACTGGTGTTTTGCCTGCATGTATGTCTGTGTGAGGGTACCATATCCCTTGGAAATGGAGTTACAGACCGCTGTGAGCTGCCATGTGGGTGCTGGGAATAGAACACGGGTCCTCTAAAAGAGCAGCCAGTGCTCAAGGGTAGGAACAGGTGAGGTGGGTGGTTTTAGGTTAGTGTGTTGTCCTGGGAAAGGAACCTGAGCTTTTCAGGTATAAGGAACCTTGCATTGGTGGGACAAGGCCTTCCCTTATTGTGTGAGCTAGGCAGTAGCGTTCCATCTCAGCCCTGTCCACCATTCTGCTCACCACTGAAACACACCCATGGTCTCTTGAAGTTAGACTTGAAGTTCCTTCCCTACCTTGTCTTTTTGTAGGTGTGGTGCCAGTTATGCTGGGAGAAGGAATGGAATGAGGTTTAGGTATTTCTGTGCAGAGTGGGAGATCATCTGTGCTACACTGAATGTTCTAGAACTTTAGCATCTGAATCTGACCTTTTGGCATCCATTTAGAGATCATGGTCTCCATCACTTTTTGTTCTTCCTCTGTCTAGGCCTAGAAATAAAGACTGGAAAAATAGTGGGGCTTGTTTGGGTATGGAGAGTTTTGAGCTGATCATTCCTTTTTAGTTATTGTGAATTTTATTTTCTATTTTTGGTTATAGCAATGTTAGTTTACCTCTCTGACTAAGGCAGTGTGAAAATGTATCTTCCTGCCTCATTCCATGGTATCCTTGGATCCTAAGGTACTCAGTCTCAGTGAGTGTTTCTTTTAGCTACACAATGAAGCCTTTTACACAACAGGAAGTATTTGAAATGATTTTTCATGTAGTGTTTTGCAATACCTGGTAGACAAAACTCTCCTCTTCCCTTGCCCAAGAAGCTGGTGGTGCTATGTGTCAGATGCTGGGGAAGCCCTGCAGAAAGCAGGCTTATATTGAGCCACAGAGCTTTCCAAAGCAATTCAGAATATTTCCTGCAGGTTCCAGATTCTGCCGTAGATTTTCAGAGTCCCAGGATTAGTGTTACACAAACTGCCATTTGCGAATCCCAGATTTCATAAGAGCAGTAGCAGCAGCAGATGGCAAAAAATACAGTTCTAATTCATTTAAAATCTGCTCCAAGAAATGAGTTCTCCCTGTACTCTTCATACTGTTATTTTTTTTCTATATGTCTCTTCTACGTCTTCTAAATAAAATCATTATGAAGAGGAATGCCTGGCTGATGTTCCTCACTGCTGAGAGGCAACAGCAGTTTATGGCCTGTCCTCTTACTAGGGAATCATAATATAAACCTCTATTACCAAGGAACAAGGAGCTGAATTTTGTTATTTTTAATGTCTGAGAGACAATAGAGAGAGCAAGGTGTTAGGTATAATTTATCTTTAGGTGTATAGAATGCTTCCATATTTTAAAATGCATAGCAGTGTCAAGATCAATCATCAGCCTGAGTCAAAGGCTTGTGGAATGTCCTTAAGACCCCACCACTTTTTGTATCAAAAGCGTAATTAGGGTATGATCACAGATACTGTAGATGGATTCTTAAAAAATTAACTGGCTGGAATTCAATAGAGAGCTCTTTAATGAAGACCACACTATATGCAGAACATTTGATTAATGTGTTTGCACTCTTCTGAGCTTAACAGCTCATGGGGACTAGACACACTATCTTCCACAGAACACATTTGGGGGCCAGGAAAACAGTTTGATTAGAACTGTGTAGATGTCTTCCCCCATCAGGCCTGTTCAAAACCAAGCTCCCTGTTGGGCAGCGAATAAGTCCACAGTCCTGAGCTCAGTTGGGGATGAGGGCTGGACTCCATGAGTGAAGACACATGAAGAAGACTTGGGTTTATGTCCTGCCTATGGGATAGGTGGATGAAAAAGTCAATGGATAGCTAGTGAGATTAATAAACACTGAGGAAAATAGAGTCCTAAAATGTCAGAGAATACAAGCTTGCTTTGAAGAGAAGCCTTGGAAGGGAGCCTACAACTCCCCTTGTGTACTGGAGGCCAAGAGAATCCTCCAAGTCAGTTTAGATGGAGAGAGTGTTGATCTGAAGCTCTAGTCCCATTCCTGACTTGAGATTGGGTAGATTTTCTAAAAAGTGCTAGCTATGATTATGAGACAAGTCAGGAAAATCAGGAACCATGTTGTGCATTTACCTATACATCTGGTACATTAAACTTGGCATGCATTTTGGCAAAGTTCTTTCACTGTGTATTCTAAAGTAATGTTCTCTGTCTCAGTTTAGTCTTTTTTTTTTTTTTTTTTTTTTGGTTTTTGAGACAGGGTTTCTCTGTGTAGCTTTGTGCCTTTCCTGAAACTCACTCTGTAGCCCAGGCTGGCCTCGAACTCACAGAGATCTGCCTGCCTCTGCCTCCCAAGTGCTGGGATTAAAGGCATGCACCACCACCACCTGGCAGTTTAGTCTTTAGAAGGATGTTCACTAAGTACCAAGATCCATCTCCAGCATGGTCAGTTACACACTGTAGCTGGAGTTATCTCCAGTCCTGTCTGGGCCCGCAGCCACTCAGACCCAAATAAACACACAGACACATATTATTTCAACTGTTTGGCCTAATGGCTCAGGCTTCTTGCTATCTAGTTCTTATATCTTAAATGAATCCATTTCTATAAATCTATATCTTGCCATGTGACTCATGGCTTACTGGTATCTTTACATCTTGCTTCTCATGGTGGCGGTTGGCAGCATCTCCTGACTCAGGCTTCTACTTCCCAGAATTCTCTTCTCTGCTTGTCCCACCTATACTATACTTCCTTCCTCGCTACGGGCCAACCAGCGTTTTATTTATCAATCAATCAACCAATCAACCAATCAATCAATCAATCAATCAGAGCAACATATTCACAGCATACAGAAAGACATCCCCAGCAAAATACTGATCCTGGATTGTTTTTGTAATAGATAAATAGGCCATTGAGGGGTGCTCTTGAGGCACTTGTGAGTGTTGGGATTTCATTTCAAGCTCCACAGACAGGACTTGACTTAGCTCCCTCCCTTGCTGGCTGTGGAAATGATGATAGAAAATTCTCACCAAGCTGGTTTAGGGAATCCTTAACAATCTGCATTCACAAAACAGCTCAGGCAGAACACATCCTTTGTCCTGGAGAGAATGGCTTGCAGAAGTAAAATGCTTTTTGGCTGTGGGCAGATTCTCTTGGAAGAAATTGCTGTTGATGGGAGATGTGTGCCATCTCCTGAAGATTAGGGCCCAGTGACTGCCAAGTGTGACCTCTGGTAATCCATCAGATTAAGATGGTCACCTCTTTTCTGTGCCACTGGGTAGTTATTGATTGAATATTAACTGCATGTTCCCAATGTGCCAGCTGCCACTGTGATGAAAAAGCTGATGAGCTGTTGAAATTGCTGCCGTTTGTTGGGCAGAATGAGTCCAAGCTGTGAGAAACTTGGGGCTGTCTGTGAATATCACTGCCAGCCTTAGGGTCAGGAGAAGTCACATTACCAGGGCTGGGGCCAATGCTAGGCTCTGTGAAGTAAGCCAAAGGCTGCTAATTTGGCCCCCTTCCTGAGGAAGCCTGGTGGGAGGAAAATACTTTGCTCCCTTCTCTTTCTTCTCTCCCTTTCCCCCTCCTACCTCCCCTTCCATAGTTCCTTCCTTTTTTGACATTGGGAATTGAACCCAGGGCTTCACTCATGCTAGGCAAGAACTTTACCACTGAGCTATAGCACAGCCTGAAAATACCTCTTTGTGAGCAAGGGAAAAGTGGGTGGTGAATATTGATACTTTCCCAGGAGTAAGATACTTGGTGCTTAGTTCATTTTGGGGTGGGGCAGAGCAGCCATCTTTGGAAGCAGAATTTTAGTTTAGGTCCAGAATGCTGTCACAGGAATGCTGTGGGCTTCTGTTTTTTTTTTCCTCTCTTTCTCTTTGTTTTTGTTTTCTTTCTGGTATCTGGGAAACAGTAAGACTAAGACAGAGCAGCCTTTAGCACAGTAGGAAAGTGCACAGTTAGGGAGGCAAGTCCATCATCTCTCTGAGTGGCATTGCTCATCCAGTGGAGGGGCCAGGCCAGAGAGCAGGGGCCCAGGTTAGGAACGTTCAGCATGGCAGAAAGCACGCGAAGAACATGTGTAAAGAAGCACATGTGGTCTTCTTTTCATACTTTGATCTAAGCATCTGCTTTGGGTATATGAAATAGAGCAATTAAATAATTCAAGATAGAGGAAAAGGTAATTTGTGGACTATGAGTGTTGTCATCTTCCTGAGAGACTAGTTTCAAATTTTAGGGTTTGGTATAGAGCTTGATTGGATTAGAAGTTCTAACACCCATGTCTTTCATCTGAGTAAGGAGCTCACCCCATGGAGTTGGGGACTGGGGGTTGTAGCTCAGAAGCAGACCTGGTGCAGAGCATGCAGTAGGCCCTGGGTTCAATCTCCAGCACTACTACTAATGGAACAAAACAGATTAAATGCCTATTCGGAGGAAAATCCCACGGAAAGTAGGCATCAAAGAACCAGGAGACAGGCTTGTTGCTGGTTTTCTGGCAGCAAACCATACCCAAATCCATGCATTTCGAAACCAACCCACACATATCTCAGACATCAATTGTAATTTTAACATTTCATCAGAAGAAATTTCTACTCAAAGTTGATCTTTGTGATGATGTGTGCAAATGAAAAAATTAAAAAGGCAGGAGAAAGGGAGGATGGGTAGGAGATGAAGTAGTAACAGGAGAATATATAGAATGGGAAGAGGTTATCAATTATAAATAATGCAAGGATTTCCAGATGTCACATGATGGTGCTCATCTTTATGGTAATAATGTCAAATACAAAAATGAGGTGAATGATTCCTAGAAAGCAATAATTTTTTTTTTTTTTTTTGGTTTTTTCGAGACAGGGTTTCTCTGTGTAGCTTTGCGCCTTTCCTGGAACTCACTTGGTAGTCCAGGCTGGCCTCGAACTCACAGAGATCAGCCTGGCTCTGCCTCCCGAGTGCTGGGATTAAAGGCGTGCGCCACCACCACCCGGCGAAAGCAATAAATTAACAAGATGTCTCAAAAGAGAGATAGTCCCAATACACCACCAGTAAGTGAGGAAGCTGTGTCACTACCTAAGTCTAAGCATTCACCAATACAAAGCCTGAGTCTTTTGTACAGGAGACCTGATAAATCTTCAGGGAACAAATAACCCCTTTATTACTCAAATAGTTTTAGGGAGAGGAAAAATATCTGGCAGCTAACTGAAAGTGAACAGGAAAGTGTAAAACATTAGACTAGTCTCATTAGAGAATATAAATGAAAAAATATCATTTATAAATAGTAAATTAGTTCAGTAGGGCATATGCCCATGGGTATTTATTCAAGGAATACAAACATAGCTAAGTTAATTTTTTTTTTTATTTTGGATAAGATGTCTCATTATGTAGCCCAGGCCTCAAACTTGTGATCTTTCTGCTTGAGCCTCCTGAGAGCTGAGGCTACAGGCACATGTCACTCACTACCTTTGGGTACTATTTTAAAATCTGTTAATTAAACTATTTCCAACAGGTTACAGGTGATGATGCCATAAACCATGGCACCATATTAGCTGACACAGACAAATATTTAATGAAATTTAACTCTCGAGTAGGGTTAAGAATTCCTACTAAATCACAGGCCAATTTGTTTTTGTTTGTTTGTTTTTTGGTTTTGTTTTCTGCTTTATAAGACAGAGTTTCTCTGTGTATCTCTGGCTGTCCTGGAACTCACTCTGTAGACCTGGCTGATCTTAAACTCACAGAGATCTGCCTGCCTCTTATCTCCTGAGTGCTGGGATTAAAGGTGTGTGCCATCACTTTGGCTGAAAAATGTTTTCTTAATTTGATAGAATATATCTTTTTAAAAGGAAATTAGAAATCAATCTGTAATAATGCAATTCCAATTGAAACCCCAAAGATAGAGTTATGATGCTACCAGTTGACTGCGGAGCTTACACAGGACAGTGAAGGGTTAAACAGAGCAAAGGTCAATTCCAGGACAGAGGAGATGGAACCCACCAGCATCAGGATCATCTAGCAACTAAAATGAGAATTGGGGGTGGAACAGACGGCAAAGACAAAATGAAACAGAACAAAATTCCTAAATAGTCTAAAATACATATGAAAACACATACATAACACAATGGCAATCCTGCAGATAATACTGTGGAAACACTTGTCCTTAATAAAGTCAGGAAATGAGCTGGCTGTCATGCCCACACCATTATCCCAGCACTTGCAAGGCTAGGCAAGCAGATCTCTGTGAGTTCTAGGCTATCCAGGGCTGCACAGTGAGACCCTGTCAAAAAAGGGAGGAGTAGGAATGAGAAGATTGCCCTATGCCAACACTTATAGGGGGTTCAGTAATTTCAGTGTGAAAAGCAAAATAAAACTTGAAAACAAACTAACATAGGAAAATGCATTTATGACTTCAGGACAGGAAAATAGTTGTTAAACTAGACATGAAAAGAACAAGGCATGCAAATATTAACAAATCACTCCACATTAAGACTCAAAACTTCTAGAAATCAAAAGACCCCCGTCATTTTAAATATATCCAACCTTCAAGTGATTGTTACTAGGGTTAAAGAGTGGGCTTATCAATCAGTAAAAGAGAAAAAAGAATGAACTAATTAGGAAATTCATGGCATGGGGAATCCCACAGTAGGGTTCATGAACATGAGAGAAGATTTGCAACCTGGTCCTGGAGAGATGCTCAGTGGTTAAGAGCATATGCTGCTCTTGTAGAGGATCTGGGTTCATTTCCCAGCATCCACACTGGGTGGCTCACAACCACCTCTAAGTCCAGCTCTTAGAAAGCATCTGATGCCTTTGGCCTTCTAGGGCACCTGCACTCACATGTGAGCACAGACACAAAATTGAATTATATAATTTTATAAATATAAATATGTATATATATGTAAACATATGTTTCAGAAGATGGTAACTAGTAATCCAAAAATGAAATTTAAATGATGTTGAGGTATCTTTTCATCCTTGTATTGGCCTAAATTAAAAGCCTCCATAATATCAAATACTGGGAAAGCTGAAAGAAAGGAAGCTCTTGTATATTGCTTTTGAGAAAGCTGCAGCAATGATATTATTTTGGAGAAGAATTGGCAGTAAAATAAAAGTATGAAAACGTGATCTCATGAGTCCTAATTCTACTTGTAGATGTATAAAGAGACTCATGCCCACATGCCAAATATAGGAACAGCCACTTCAGTGTAGGTAATGAGAAAAGCCAGACATAGTATACATGAGCAAGAATTTAAGTCAATCATGAAACATTATGCAGAGACATATCATTTAAACATGGACCTGTATCAAATGGCTAACCCTAAAAATGGTATTTGCAATAATGGAAGAGGAAGGTAATTAGACTGCCAGTAACCTCAGAAAGTTAGAGAAGAGCATGGATCTGGGAAGAATATGTGGAGAACCTTAAACATATCAAAGCTAGTTGTTCTCAGGAGAAAATAATCTGGAGCAGCAGGGTGTGGTTCCAGTAAAGCTGGGAGGTATGTATTACCTGTTCTCTTTTCTACGGATCTGAAATAATTCATAATGAAGAACGGAAGCCAAGGAGCAGCTACAAATGAGCAAGCTCCACACAATGTAAGTAAGTGACAGAGCATTTAGCAAGTCTAGAGATGCAGTGTGTTCTTGCACCCAGGTGAGGGACATGGAAAGGACCTCCCCCAGGGAATGCAGAGAGATAGGCAGCACATTCTTGAGGAGTGGTTGGAGCCACAGAGCTGCTTAGGTGGGTTGATAGTGATGCCGAGTTCTTCAGGGATTGCTGCAGGCAGGTGCCAGTGCTGACCGAAGAATAACCACAGAATCTGTCCACGTGGACAGGCATTCCATTGCCTTCTTGTGTAGCCATTCCTATTCTTATCCTAAAGAAACATCTAGATGCTTTCCAAGTAGATCTTCTCCCAGCCAGGTGTGGTGGGGGCTGGGGACGGCATCTAGAGGAGGAATTGGCCACAACTTTAGCTAGCTGCTGCCATATAGAAATGAAGATGCTGTCAGCTTCCCACTTCAAAGGAAGCCAGAAATCTGGACCTTTTCTTTTTTTAAAACAAAGAGAGGTGAAATTTCCTGATTTTTAAATGCTTCACAAATGTGAACATTTCTTAAATTACTGTGCAGGAGAAAGCATCAAGAAGAGTCAGTTGCTTGCAGATTCCCGCCAGCAGACTGTCATCTTGCTGGCCATGCACAAGGAAGCACCACTACCGGGGGGGGGGCTATGACAATTCTTATCAGTGCGCCATTGCTGAGAAACTCACAGCGAAGAGTAGGCTTGAGCACACTCACACAAACACACACAATACACTATACCTCCACCACGGCATTCATCCTACACACTACAAACACATACACATGGCACATGCCCACTCATTGTATACATGCATATACCACACACACAGAGCAATATGTACACACACACTATAAAGACACATCACACAAGTGCACACATAATACACACACACACACTACACACTACACACCACATTCATGAGTCTGCATGGCTAAAATAACAGACCCAGCCTATGAACTCTATGAAGTGCAAATGCAGAACGCAATGATCTGGAAGAAGGCATGGGAATCTCCTGGAGATGAACTATGACCTCCATTCACACTGCCCCTTTCTGTGTAGCCTCCTTCCCAGGCCTTCTCTCTCTTTCTGGGGGAATCTCCCCAAAGATGTTTGAGTTTCTCATACCCACATAGTACCTTATTATATGCTGGAGGCAGACAGGGGCTGTGTTGGACACAGGTGTGCTTCGATGCACTAAACAACACCTGGTTGTTCTGTTATTACTATTTGTCCTGGTAAGGAGAGAAGCTTGTAGAATCAGAAGAAATTTAGAATTGCTATAGATCTTCTCTTATTCAGTTATAATAAAAGAGCTGTACATTTCCCCGGCCTACTGAAATGATAACTCTGGAGTTTATTTTAGGAAAAAGTACTTCTCATGTTGTAAAAATTTAATGGCCTCTGAGTGACAAAGGGAAGTTCCAAATGGTTTTCACTGGCCGTTTCCTGTCTGCAGCAGAAGGTAGCCATGAGGACAGGGCCCTCCTTGCTTCTTGGGCAGACAGGCAGTCACAGGAACCCCTCCCCACCCGGGTGCTGTTAAAACAGGAAGCCGCATCTATTTTTTTCTCCTTTCTCTGAGCAGGAGGCAGGGCAGCGCAGATGGACCTTTGGGTAAGACTGTCGGGATTCACAGCTTCGGTGCAGAGCATTTCTGTCTCACAAGCGTCCGTACCTTCAACTCTTTCTGTTTTACAGCATGATTTTATGGAAACAGTTTCCTCCAACTCAGTGTTCCTTTACAGCGAGGTGTCTGATCATTATCTTCAGCCGCAGGACAGAGGGACTCTCCAGACACCATGCAAACAAATCACCTGGGGTCTTGTTAAGATGCAGATTCTGATACTCTGGGTGGAGAAGGGTCCCAGAGGCTGGTGGTCTTGAAGTTGCTCATCCATGTTTTGCATCTGCATCCGGCAAGGGAGGGCTACAGAGAAGAAAACGCTGGAAGATGCAGCTTCCCTTTTTATCCTGACATGTGCCTTATCCCTCTCACTAGAACAGTACATTGTCCCCTGAGCCTGGCTGGGGGGGGGGGAGTCTTGGCTGCAGAGGCCGAGAGGGAGGCTTCTTGCACACACCTTTGTGAGAGGAGATGACAGGGCCAGCGGACATTGCTCTCAGAGCTGCCCTGGCTCTTCAGCTTCCTGTCAACTATTCTCTGGGCTCCAAAGTAGCAGCAGTAGCTGAAGGCTGGAGGAGGGAGTGTGTGAGCAGAGGATATTAGTGGGCTCCCTCGCTTGGCAAATTAGCAGTGGTGTGCTTCCTTTGAGATTGGGGCAGGCCAGGTAAGCCAGAGTGAAGAGAGGGGGGCTGCTGCGGGCCCGTTCCAAGGTTTCTCTTGGTGCAGCCTGGATGGAGAGAAATTAAGCCCTCCAGTGCCAGGCCATTTGGCTCGAGTCCCTGGCACACAGATGGTGTCACAGCCAGGCTGGCCCCTCCTGCTTCCGACAGGGAGGCCATGAGAACCTCTGTGCCCGGCAGGACCGGAACAGATGTTGTTTGGCTCTGGCGGCTGAGCGGGAGCCTCGCCCGCAGTGTAAACATGTCAGCTGCTCAGCCCACTGTCCCCTCTGTCTCCGAACAGCTGTCTTCCTCTCCAGTCTGCATGCACCTTTCCATGCTTGAGCTGGTCAGGGTGTGTGGGCCAAGGCCTGGGGTGCCGGAGCTCCTGGAGCTGGCCACACCGGTGCTTCTGTACAGTGGGGCAGGCACCAGCTACAGATCAAGGCAGAAACCAGATTCAGTGGCAGCCAGGCTGCCAGGGCGGCAGAATTCCACTCAAGCCCCACTCCCAGACTCCCTCAAGAGGCTCTGGCCTGCCAGGTTCATCATAGGCAGAATAAAATTAAGGCTAAGGCTCCCACTTTAAGATAGCTTCGAAAATTTTGGAAACCCTCTAGTGAATGTCTATCAGTCTCTGGAGCAAAGCTGTTACTGAAGATGATTTTTAAGTAATTTTGGGACACAGGAGTGATAATTTTTTTGAAAATTGAAATCATGTCCCATTCAAATGCAAAGACAAGTGAAAAGGAAGAGCCCCCAAGTGAAAAGAGAGCAAGTCATAGTTAATTCACTTTTAAATTGCAGATCTGAGTGGGCAGGAGCAGGCAAGTCCACACGTGCCTCTTGCATGGCGCCTTCTGGAAATGAGAAAAAGACAGCACAGTGTGTGTGTGTGTGTGTGTGTGTGTGTGTGTGTGTGTGCGCGCGCATGATGGGAGGCCAGATCTCACAATAGCACGAAACACTCTGCCCTTAACCAGCTTACAGTGACTTGTGGTTGAGGCTAGCTCACTAGGTGATGTGCTTACCAGACACACATGAAATCCTTGGTCCAGTCCCCAGCACTGCATGAAGGAGACATGGTGGCCTATAATCCCAGCACTCAGGAGTTAGAGCTGACAGGACGAGAAGCTCAAGGTAATCTTTGCCTACATAGCAAGTTAGAGTCTGTGCTAAATAGTGAGAGCTTGATTTAAAAAACAAACAAAATTACTTCCCTGCTCCAAACAAAAAGGTCCTAGAGTTTTAGGAAAATATATTTCTAGAAAGGGAGTTTAACAGACTCCTCAGACTGTAGTAGGCCTCTAGACCTTAGCACAACTGACCCCATGACGGAAGCACCATTTAGACCTTGGAACCCACCAGGTAGGCAAGGCCACCTGTCAAAATGAGAGCAAAGACCTACTCCATCAAAGTCTGTAGTCCTGGGAAAGTCTCTAAATGTACTAACCTTGCTTTTGGCTTCTCTAGTTCCACATCTGGCTTATCGTTCCTGCTAACTGAGGTGTATTGACTCAGGATGTGGATTTTATGCTTAGAAGCTACAGGCTTGGGACTGCACTCAAGTCCCAAACACCCAGTGCAGTCACTGGCCAGCTAGTAAAGACTTTCTACTGGCATAAACTTTTGTCCACGTGGTCTTCTCTGGTGGATACCCCACAACAGGGGGGAACTGATGTAGGAAGAGAAGCTTTGGTTTGCACCAAGGCAGATGTGTAACAAATACCACCTCACGATCTTTCTGCCTGATGCGATCTGCTCAGTCCTGGCCGTATTGTAAATAAGTCACAACAGAAGGTGTCAGTTCCCCTTGGTACTTAATCGAGATACTTGTGGGCAGACATCACAATCACCTAGAGGAGGGACAGGCAGGTCTGCATCATTTTGTCTCTCCATTGCTACCCCAACCAGGAAGGGCAGAGCATGCCTACTTTCTGGTCTGCCTCCTCTCGCTTAGAGTTTAGGTCTTCCCTGTGTTGGTCAGCATGGCCCTGCCAGAGGCTCTGTGGACAGCACCTAGCATTCTCTGAGTAGCGCC
Source organism: Peromyscus eremicus (assembly GCF_949786415.1). Lineage (NCBI taxonomy): Eukaryota > Metazoa > Chordata > Mammalia > Rodentia > Cricetidae > Peromyscus > Peromyscus eremicus. The sequence goes on from NC_081417.1 coordinate 34,865,071, forward strand.
TTTGCCACAGACAGTTTCCTGAACACCACATCTCTAAGATCAACTGTGTGGCACACTGCACTGCTTTTATCATTCCAATTTTGGAAGAGCCAAAACTTGGGTCAGGTTTCTCCTATTTTTTAAATCAAAGGCTGCTGTGGATATCGCTCTGTATAAATAAAACACTGATTGGCCAGTAGCCAGGCAGGAAGTATAGGCGGGACTAACAGAGAGGAGAATTGAGGGAACAGGAAGGCAGAGAGGGAGACTGTAGCTGCCGCCAGGACAAGGAAGATATAAGGTACCAGTAAGCCACGAGCCACGTGGCAAGTATAGATTAATAGAAATGGGCTGAATATAAGAGTAAGAGCTACATAATGATAGGCCTGAGCTAATGGCCAAGCAGTTTAAATAATATAAGCGTCTGTATGTTTATTTTATAAGTGGGCTAAGGGACTGCAAGGGCTTGGCGGGATCCGGAGAGAAAACTCTCCAGCAACAAAAGGCTCCATGATGTCTGTCATGGCCAGAGTTGAAGTCATGTTGAGTCTGTGTTGTTTCTTCTGCTGCTGCGTGGGTGGGAACACTACAGAACTGAGGCTTCTCATCCTAGTTGTGCGGGCTCAGGCTCATGGATAAGACTAGGCAAAGGATGCAGACCATGCTTCTGACTTTGTGCTTCCCTTCCACAGAAAGGCTGCTTGAAGAGCTGTTCCCTTACATTTGAACACCCTGCCATCAGAACTACTATGAGCTGCTCACAGCAATTTACTAGTGATAGGCACTTTCAGGACAAATGTTAGAGTCACAGAAACCTTTTCAACACATAAGTGAAAATATAAAGACTCTCTTCTGATTTTTCTTTTCTCCCAGGAAAAAAGGCATACTAACGTTCAAAAGACTCTCCAGGGACCCTACTGTCTACAGGGTACCACACTGGAGCTGACGGGGAAGGGAGAACACCAAATAGAAGATGGGATGCTTAGGGCTAAGCTTAGGGCATGCTAGGAAGGACTGGGGCTCTCCTGACAGAGCTATTTGCCAGAGAAACATGGTCATTGTCCTTTCTGCTCAGAATGCCAGTCAATTATAGTCCCGGCTGCACAGGTGAGATGCCAGATCATAACCAGAGGCTGCTGAAAAGAGCACTTTCCTTAAGACGTACACAAGTTAATTCTCGGCAGACACTCTCCGATGAACAAGCAAGTGCCCACGGCTCAGTGATTCAGCAGGCTGAGGTGGAGGTGCAGGGCTGACAAGCTTGCATGAGCTCCAGGCTGGTTTACATCCGAGTAAGCTGTTCTTAAACAGTGAAGGGCCATCTTCCCAGGCTGAGGAGAGATTGGAGCTTGGGCTCTTGATGAGGAATGCCTACATTTGGTCATGGTTCTCTGCTAAGTCTCAATTCTCATGAACAAGACTCACCAGTGAAATTCCGATTTAAGATACTACATGAGGTTAAACACTTCTACTTCATATCATAGGAAGCAAACTGTTCTGTTATGTCTCCTCTAATAGAAACTGTATTTTCTCAAGCATTTGTTGTCTACAGGGTGAGCAGATGACTTTAAAAGTTCAGTGTATACTTTATTAATTTATCATTTAAATAATATATGATGTAAGTCAGTGTGCATGTGTGTGTGTGCATGTGTGGTACTGGGAACTGACCACAGTTGTGCTCTTGTGAGATAAATGCTCTACCACTGAGTTTTATACCTAACTCTGACATGCCACTGCATTTAAAAAAACTTGATTATTATTATGTGAGTGTATGTGTACACACAGGATGTGTATGGGGGTATTTGTGTCTTGGTATTCCCATGAAGTTCAGAGACTAGCTTTGTGAGTTAGTTCTCTCCTTCCACCTTTATGTGGGTTCTGGGGATTGTTAGCTTGTGCAGTAAGTTCCTTTACCAACCGAGCCATCTCTTCAGCTTGTAAGCCCTTTATAGAAACAATTTTTTAAATTTAATTTTTAAAATATATTTTGTGTGAATGGGTGTATTGTCTGCATACTACATACATGCCTGGTGCCTGCAGAGACCAGAAGCGCATATTCCATCCCTTAGGACTGGAGTCACAGATGACTGTGAGCTGCCTCATGGGTACTGGAAGCTGAACTCAGGTGCTCTGGAAGAGCCACGAGTGCTCTTGACTGTTGAGCCATCTCTTGTAAGTGATTTTGAACCCGAGAGTTTTACTAAAAGAGGAAGAGTGCTGAGGGAATGGCAAGTGAGAATGGTTCAGTGTGAAGGCACAGTAGGACGAGTCTCAAGAGCCAGTGCTGCTGGGTAAATCACACTGATCCTACCACTCACTGAGTCAATCAACTCTGGCATGAGAAATGCAGGACTCCAATGGCAGCTGTGGTCTGTGGTACATCAGCAAAATTCAAGCTATGGACTATTAGCTATCATATGTCGTAGGAAATATTTCCCACCTCTGTGTTGGGCTGCCTTGTGATATTTTCACCAGTAAGGCCAATACAAGCGCTTAGTAGTTCACATTTAGGGAGCTTTTTGAGGCGTTCACTCGTTCATCAAGGTCTACTGGATAGCTTTTGTCTGCATATGTCCCCCACATTGTTTCATTTTCTTTGGCAATATTTCCTGTCATGCAAAGCTTTTAGTGTGAATAAACAGATGCTTCTGCAGCTGTCACCTTGCTGGACCCTGTTGGTGGTTCTGAGAGGACGTCACATCAGATATTATTACAAATGACAAGCTAGTGTTCAGAAAGGTTCAGTGCCTGGCTGAAGGTCACACACCTATTGTGAGGGAAAAAGAACAAACGAGGCAGAGCTAGGAGCCATCATGTTTGACTCCCTCTCACATATTCTATTTACCTGTTTTTCAATTGTATCTTTCTTCATTCTGTGTGTACGTGTACATGTGTGCAATGGCAGAGTGTGCAGATGGGGGTCGGAGGTCAACTTGTGGGAATTGTTTCTCTCCTCCCACAAAGTGGGCCCCTGGAATTGAACTTGAATCCTCAGGCTTGGTGGCTGATGCCTTTACCCGCCGAGCCATCTTGCTGGCCCCTCAAACACTTCATTTATAGTACGAGATTGCTGCACTTTTGGTAGCCCCCACTTACTCAGTGCTTTGATGCAGGCCATGACCAAAGCATCTGGGCTACATTACTTCTAAGTCCTCATCACAACAACTTAGGAGAAAGCCGAAGCTCGGAGATCACATATGGGAGCACGAAGTGGAGCTGACCCATAACTGCATTTTCCCGTTATGGGGACACTGCTTCCTCTAGATGCACATGTTGTGAGAGGAATGTTTAAGTTCTTCCTTAATGAATTTGAGCTCATTGGGGATCAAAGACAGATGATGACATGAGGAACAGCTAAGATGTAAGAATCCCACCTAGGCTGTGCTCCTCTCTATTTCAGTGTGTCTATAACATACAACTTCACTGTGCAGTTTGTTTTTGAGACGTGGTCACACTATGTGCCTCAGGCTGGACTTGAAGCCTTGGTCTTTCTGCCTCAGCCTCACAACTACATGGAGTGTAGGCATGTTTTACCACACTGGCTTCTAAAAGCTTTGACTTACTTATTCGTGTGTTTGTGTGTATGTGTGTCATATGTATGTTGTGAATGTGTGTGTTACATGTATGCTGTGAAGGTATATGTGTGTGTGTGTCATATATATGCTGTGTGTGTGTGTGTGTGTGTGTGTGTGTGTGTGTGTGTTGTGAGGCTGTGTACATGCATGACATCAGGGATCCTGATCTTTCACTCCCTGCCTTACACCCTTGAGACAGGGTCATTCACTGAAGCCGGAACTTGTCACTTGTTTTTTTTCTCTGTGAGGCTGCCTATCCAGTAGGTCTCAGCAATCCTCCAGTCTCTGTCTCCTATACCCTCCCCCAGCCCTGAGGTTACAGGCAAACATGGCCACATCTGGCATTTACATGTGTGCTGAAGATCTGAACCCAGGTCCTCATGCTTGGACAGCAAGTGCCCTTACCCACTGAGCATCTCCTCAGCCTTAAAATTTTATTTTTATTGTGGTAAAATAACACTGGACTTGAGATCAATCCTTTAAAAAAATGACCAGGTGCCTGATGCAGATTGTAGAGACACAATGTCGAACACCAGATCACTGGTATACCCATCTCGTATAACTGGAACTCATCCCCACGACAGGAGACACCTACTTCCCTCTTTAGTCCCTGGAAACTGTCTTGTGTCCTGTCTCTGAGGGTGACTACTCCTCAACCACATGTAAATGGAACTGTGCAGTATTTGTCCCCTACAACTAGCTCATGGCTCCTACTACAGCATCTTCAAGGTTTACCCGTCCATGCTGCCACTCATGGTAGGGTCTCTTTAAGGTGGGATAACATTCTATTATGTAGCCACCATACTTCTTTTATTCACCATATGTTGATGGACCTGTAGGTTGTCTTCAGGCTTTGACTGTTGTGACTGAGACTGCAGTGAATATGGATGGGGAGATAGCACTCTGAGATCTTGATACCAATTCTTTGGATGTCCTTTTCCACAAGATTGCTTAACCATACGAGAGTTCTATTTTCAGTTTTCAGAGGAACTTCCACACTGTTTTCCATGGTGGCTGCACTAATTGACATTTCTCCCAACAGGTACCAAGGTTCCATTTTCTCCTTAACAATAGTTTACCATCTCTTTTGTTGATCATGGCTGGCCCACTTTATTGCCTCTTTATTGCTGTGGTGAACACCATGACCAATCATAACCTGGAGACAAAAGGGCTTGTTTCATCCTCTGCTTCCAGTCCATCAGTGAGGAAAGTCAGGGCGGGAACTCGAGGCAACGGCTGAGACAGAAACCACAGAGGGATGCTGCTTACTGCCTTGGTCCCTCTGGCTTGCTCAGCTACCTTTCTTCCATATCCCAGGTATGTCAGGTTTGTGTCAAGTTAACACAACCAACAGGCACAGTAGCTGTCTAAACAGGTGTGAGGTGACGGCTCAATGTGGTCTTGACTTGACTTTCTCTGATTCTTAGTGCTACTGCCAAGTCTGAGGACTCGAGTTTGAGTCTCTCCTGGTAGTAGGAGAGAGCTAATTCCTGCTGACTGTCTTCTGACATCCACACGTGTGCCATGGCATGTATGTGTCCCCCCCCCCCCGACACAAATAAAGAAATAAAAAGGTTTATAAACTGTATATTTAATTATTTTGTCCATTTTTAAATTGAGTCATTTGTTATCCATTTTTGCTATTGAGTTTAGTTTATTGTCTCCCTTGACATGGGTACTGTGCTGTACATCAGTTTGACAAGAGAGCAGACATGTTCATGAGTTCCTTATATATTTTGAAACATGTATATATTAGAAAATATTTCCTCCTATTCACAAAGGCACAAATTCCCAATTCCATGAAAGTCATGATTTAGGTTAGTTCCTTTGTCCCCTTCCTAATGTGTCTGAGCTATGAAGAGGGCCTGGGGGTTTCTCTTTGTTTACTTCTCCTTCCATACCCTCTGTCTAACCTGGGCATGTGCAGATACTTCTCCTTGCCTCCCAGGGGCTTTAACCTGCTGTCTTTACCCACAAGGGCAGGTGACCAACCAGACTCTGTTTCTGTTGCTGAGCTCTTCCTAAGCTAGAAACTTTTCTTCTCTACAGTAGAGACAGAACTGCTGCTGGCTTGGGGTACACTCACTTCCTGGGGGCTGGCCTGGTTTCTTTGCCGTCAATCACTCCTTCCCCTCCAATTTTGGCTACATACTTGGCTCTTGTTTTGGTAAATGAGGACTTTGGAGGAAGAAATAGACTCTGTTCCATGGACGCATGAGGAAGTGATTGATTAGAAGTGACATTGAGGTACTTGCAGGGACCACATTTTAATCTTAAGAGACCAAGAAGGAACCTCCATTGACATAGGTGTGTAGCTTCCTCTGTTTTTGAGATTTTCTATTTTATTTTAATTTTTGTAACAAATCACTGCAGAACTTTTTTTCACATCTTCCAGTTTGGCTGGACTATTATTAATGCAAGGAAGGGAGGACTTTATCTGTTTGAGACAGGGTCTTATGTAGCCCAGGTTAACTCCAAACTCAATATGTAGTTGAAGCTGGCCTTGAACTCCTTACTCCTCCTTCACCTCCAAGTGCCAGGATTAGGCTTCCTAGTGCCTTTTTAAAGAGTGAGACTTTTCTCAGAGGCTCCTGAGCTGGGACTGACCTGAATGCCCCCTCCCTAAGAAACAGCTTTTATGGTACGAGAAGGAACCAGAAGGAACCACACAAGCTTTGAAAGGAGGAGGGCAACCAAGAGTCCTACCCAGCTATCGTGCCTATGACCCACATCAATGCCAAGCATGGTGTGATAATCCTATAGGGGCTAGTGGCACATATACTTTGGCAAAAACCAACAGCTCTACCATTGGGATTGTAGAGTTCAATGAGAGGGATACCAAAGTTGTACTGGGAACCTAACATATTCTTCATTGTTAGTGAAGTCATGGTTACTGGAGAATCTATAACCACTAATTTACTAAACCAGTATAATCCTTAATAACAGTCTACAGACATTTGTTCTTATACCCACAGATAAGTGTAGTCTTCACCCTTTGCCAAGAAAAATTCTCTCTGCAACAGATGGAGACCATCATAGAAAAACCACAACCAACCAAAACGCAGAGGAGTGGAGACCAGTCCCAATGGATACTCTACAAAACTCTCACACAAGGCTCAAGGAACATTTCGGAAGAGGGGGAAGAAAGACTGTAAGAGCCAGGGGATCAAGGAGTTTTCTGTGAGATTGTGTCTCTGAGTGACATCAGAAGCCACACCTGTAAAGTCTCACTAACATGACTGCCCCAAAGTGAGCCAAACAAAGAAGACACCGACAAACATACCAAACTGGATGGGGAAAAGCCCAGGAGGCCTCAACCCTACACAAAGCACTACAGCAGTTGAATAAAGCTGGGAGCAGGAGAGAGGGTCTTTCCCAGGAAAGAGCACTCAAATCAGTTATCCAGTGCCAACCATCAGCCCTGAAAACGTACATATAAGTAACATTATATAGACTCAATAGGTTATAGTTAGGAATATATATGTATATATAATACATATATGCACGCAGTAAGAATTAATGAAAGAAGAGGCCATGAATTTGAAGGAGAGTGGGGAGGGGTACATGGGGGGTTGAGGGAGGAAAAGGAAGGAAGAAATGTTGTAATTAAAATACAGAATGAAAATAAACAATAACAATAAAAGAATGAGGACCTAATGAGAACTAGAAAACACTTACTGGAATATGGAAGTCATTGAAGGTGAGACCCTCAGATACCCAAAGCATCCCACTGGCTTGTCTACTGTTCTTTCATTGATGAATGACATCATTATCTGCTGTGTTTGTAATATTTATTTCAATGAATTAGACAACACAGTCTGCGAATGTGCAGGTCACCTTGGGAAGTGAAGGGTGAAAAGAGGCAAACCACCAAGCCATGCTGGAATATGCCTCAGTAGTCATTGACTACGGTTCCATTCCAGCAACGCCATTTCACACAGGGATGCTGCCCCTGGAGGGGCCATTTAGAGCATCCCATCTACTATAGGCTCATAGCTCACTTTAAATGTGAGTAAATTTACAGGGCACGCCCCAATAAGCAGGAGAAAAAGAATGTGCTAACTCACTAATTAGATTCATGGCAGATGGATGTACCACTGTGGGCTACTCTTTATGATGGTCTCTTTAGATTTGATTCACTTGACTAAATTTCAACAGGAGCTACTAGATAGTATCAACAAGAAAATCTCCACCCTGTGGCTCTAAGACATGCTCAACATGGGGCTGATTTCTCAGAGCAAAGGTAGGAACATTTGCCTATGAGTAAACACACCTGGAACTACCCGACTTCTCTTACTGGGACATATGGTTCACAGTATGGTATTTAGTGATATGTTAATTAGATGTTACTTGTGTGGATAGACAGGTCTAAAGCAGAGGGTTATAAATGGTTGAGAAATAACTGGCGCACCTGCAAACCACTGGCTAATCTGAGGTGTGAAAACCAAAGAGGCATGGAGCAGAGTACATGGTGCACTTGTGGGACAGCTCCCCTGAGAAGCCCTTGGCTAGAGTCAGTTTCACCTGGAATCTTCTTAACCTGTAACTAATTTAAACACAGACCCAACATTTTTTTTTTTTTAAAAGAATACTTCCCTATCTACTTTAAAATATTGAAATAAATAAGAAATAAGAATGTTCACTTTCTTTTAGGAATAATTCATAAAATGGATTTGTCAAACCTGTCACCAACATCATTTATAAGAAGCATCCACACTCCCCTGAGTGTCCCCATAAGTGGCTCCTGAGACGTCCTAGAATGCTATCTCAATAACTACTTACCCCCAGAGATTGCTCCGCGCCTTCAAACAGAGTGCCTGTCAGGACAATCATTTTAGGGCTTTTAACTCTGAGAGTCAAGTACTTCTGGGATGGAAGAGCTGACACTTTCAGGGTCCTGTGTCTACCGTATAGTACTTGTGAAGGAGTTCAATAGACATTTCAACTGGGTATCAGAACATGTGGCTGAAATAAATCTTCACAGCCAAACTTTAAGTTCTTATCTTAAAGATGCTCCAGAGGCTCTTCCAGGACCCTTGCACAGAGCCCTTTGACCTCTGGTGTAGGAAAAGTTCCTGTTTTCTAGTGGGATGCTGTCATCATTTAGGAGAACTGGCTAGAACTCGCCAACTCACACACAGTGAGAGGGATGACAACATATACCAAGGGTCCATTTGGGCAAGTTACGATACTCAGGTGTTTTTATTGGCTCTTTCTGTTACCAACAGCTCTTTGCAACCTTCTCACTTACCCTCTGAATAGAAGTTTGTAAAGGCTTGAAACAAACGGCCAAGGGAACAAGTATTTATTGAATGACCACAGTGGGGAAGGTCTTATGCCAGGAGCTGGGGATATTTGTGCTGAAGAACCCTAGCTTCTGCTTTCATGGACCTGAGAGCACAGGCTGAGAGGCGGGTGTTATCACGAACAGGCTGCTGCAAGTTCTAGGAAGCAAAGGGACAGAGTGCATTTGGGATGTTGGTGGACTCCTGGGGGTGGGGGAGCTAAAACTTGCTTTACTGAGGTGACATTTACAAGAGGACAAAATGATAAGCAAGAGATGAAGAGCAGGAAAACGAGTATTGTATAGATCAGAGCTTAGTCTTTAGAAGGCAGGGTGGAGAGTGTGCTGGTAATTCTGAGACTTTTGGAGAGGAAGGTATCTTAGGTAAGCTAACAAGGAAGGGGGAAGATTAGCATTTATTTGCAATTATTATGAGATATTCTAAGTGAGTAGGTAATGATGATGATTGTCATTATTATCTTTGTTTAATAACTACTTGGTGAGGGTTAAGTACTGCACTGTATGCACTCAAAATACATGTTCTTAAAAAACCCACACCAAAAAAAATTTGTCCTTAGACTTCAGGGAGCATTCTTGTTTCTCTGAAAGAGGAGAGTGAAGAAAGGAACAGAGAAGGAAGGAAGTTGAGGGGCAGGCCTGGCCCCGGGAGCTTTGGAACACACAATCCTTGTAACTGCTGGGCAGAGGGGGAGCAGAGTGGAGCCAGTGTTGAGCGAGCTGGCTCCATGGCTGGGGAGTGAAGGCATTGATCAGGGATCTAGGCACTTCCCAGAAGATGCCAGCATGGCCATGTCTCAGCCCCAAATATGAAGTAGAAAAAGGAAACAAGCGCAGAGTGCTCCTTCCTGTGGGCTGAGGCTAGCGGGAACAATTCTCAGGGGAGACTCCAAAGGCTTTGCTTGCAGGAGACACTGATGAGATTGTTGGGAGGCAAACCTAGCCAGAGCAGGAGCGGGGAGGGGTAAGAAGGAGCTCTCAGAGAACCTGAATGCGAGCTGTCAATAAGACAAGCGCATTAGCGCTGGTTCTGAATCCTTCTTCACAACCACTCCCAAGCCAACCGGCAGCCCTTGCAGATTTAATTAGCTAGGACACTCATGTAGCGGGGCCAGCATAATTTGTATTCTCTCGCCAACACTCTTGAAGGTCCATCAGATGGCTAATCAGGCTCTGAGAAAAACTGAGGAAGTGCTGGGGGTGACTCCATGTGAGGTGCTGCCGGTAGGGTAGCTCCCAGCACAGTTATTTTCTGTCTTTCCGTTATTTTCCACATCTAGATTAGTCACTTCTGGGTCACGACACATCTGGATTCACAGGACAAAGCTCCAACTCCCTCGCCTTGATCCTGGATCATTAGCCCGGGCTCACCCTCCCCTCTGCATCACGCTGTAGGTAATATACACTCTGGTTGACCCTAATGGAAATTCAATCAATTATTCATGCCTCCTCTACAGCAGGCAGAGGGTGTCGACAAGGGGAACTCCCAGAGGAGTTTCTGCTCTGGTTTTTCTTCTGATTTTAAAAACCAGAATAAGGTAAGAAAACATCTTCAGCATAAAAGATCCACTTTTAAAGATACAAATGCTGGACACTGGAATGAAACCACTTTGTATTTTCATAGATCCGCCCAGTGCTAGCTTTTCTTACCAAGGAGTATAAAGGTCAGTGGTGGGTCTTCACGTAGACAGAGGGGCACGGGGCTCTTCAGTCTTGATGCCATTATGCATTTAATGGCTTCTGTGTTATTGAAGACGTGACAACAGCCTTCCCCAGCGCACAGCCAGCCTAAGAAGGGCTGTCATTGGTTTGAGGTAAGATCAGATCTGAATGATGAGGCAGGCTGGGGTCCGGCTTTAGAAAGCCAAGGGACTTTTCCACCCAGATGTGTGTAGAAAGGAACCATGCCCTTGGTACACACAGTGCCATTTTCACAAGTTGGCAGGTCCTATCGGGGTCCAGTTGCTGGAGGTGGGCGAAGAATGCCCTTTGTGTACACATGCTACTTTGTAGGTTATTGTCCACTGAGGAGAACTGTGGAGGGCTCCTTGTGGGATGTCAGTCCACAGGACACGGAGCTGATAAGGAACCTGACACAAGGACAGTTCCCTCCCTGCCTCCCTGCCTCCCTGCCTCCCTCCCTCCCTCCCTCCCTCTCTCCCTCCTTTTTACCTTTTCTTTCAGAGATATGTTAGCTGACTTGAAGTTTTGGGTAATTATCCGTGTGAATTCTGAAATCCATGAGCATATTAGAAAAATCTAATACAAATTCTATTAATTTCAAACGTATTATCATCTTGACAGGTCCAAGCTGGGCCAGCTTACTTTTGCTTGGTAAACGCATTCCTAATAGCGTGAAATTAATAGTGCAAAGCAGATTGCAGAGGGAATGTTTGAAATACTTAAAGGACAAATTGTTTTCAGCCCTGACAAGCCCTGTAGGAGTGCTGTTTACACAGAAACAAATGGCGCGATGCTTACAAACCATTAGAATTTATTAATGGAATCAGATCCCCCCTGCTAGGCAACACTGAGGTAGCTTAGTTTGACTTACTGTATGGTTTTTGTTTTTGTTTTGATTTTGGGGACACAATTTCATTATGTAGCCTGGACTGGCCTCGAACTAACAATCTTTCTGCCTCAGTATCCTGAGTGCCAGGAATATAGATACACACCACCATATCCAACTATATGTTTTACAGAGAGTTAAAAAACACCCCTATAATTCTTAACATTCTATTGTAACTGAAAAGTACCTGGGATAGTGCGACTTCACGCCTTTGTAATGAGAGCAATCTGGATTTATGTCATGGCCTTTCATCTAACTGTCACTGTGACTTTGAGGACCTGGGCAGCTTAATCTCTTGTGAGCCTGAGTTCTGGCAGAGATGAAGTATACCTGACCTTTGTGGGTTATTGTGAAGATGCTGTAATTGTGTGTCAAGTAGCTAGAACCGTCCCTGACATCACAGGATGCATTCCTATTTCCACCCAAGTTGCCTATGAGCTAGAGAAGAGGTGTAGGGCCTGTACAATGCAGCGCAAGCTCACACACTGGGGAGAGCATGAGCAAGAAGGGCGACTCTTCTAACTACAGTGACAGTTAAAACAGAACTCTTAAGGACCGAGTGTAAGATACTACTCAACCCATTTTTTATAAATAAGAAGACTGGAAATTCCCACCCTTTGTAACTTGGGTGTTAATCCCAAGATTTATGATTAAAAAATAAAGAGGTTCTCAATAAAAATAGGATTTGGGGGACTTGGAACAGAGCTTGGCAGTAGAACACTTACTTATCATGCACCGAGCCTCTGGGTTTGATCCCTAGCAAAGCACACAATAACACTATATCCCCCAAAGCTTAAAAATCATAGCATCTTTTTAATGTAAGTATGCTGGACATTTTTATATGCTTTAAATTTTAGTTATAGTTCAACATTTTATAGGTCTTAGGTTTTATCTAGAAATGGTGGTGGCGTACACCTTTAATCCCAGCATTTGAGAGGCAGTGGCAGGTATGGATCTCTGAGTTTGAGGCCAGCTTGGTCTATAGAGTAAGTTCAGGACAGCCAGAGCTACATAGTGGGACCCTGTCTTGAAAAGAAAAAAAAGAATCAAAAGTTAACTGACTGGAGAGAGAGAGAGAGAGAGAGAGAGAGAGAGAGAGAGAGAGAGAGAGAGAGAGAGAACACTAACTGTACAATTAATGGCCACTTTTAACTAATGGCCGTGAGAAAACACTAGCAAATTCATAGCTTTCATTTCTTTTACTTGGAAATGACTTACATTCTAGGTTTTATTTATACTGAAGACTAAGTATTTGTGTGACTTATTAAGTTAAAAAAACTAAAGTTGGGTTGTGTCTAGGCTTGGAGAAATTAAAAATGGTTGCTGATAAATTTCTTTGACATTCAAATACCTAGCGTTTCTCAAAAAAATCATGACTCAACTAAGCACCTTAAGTTGGTAACAGCTTACAAGAACAAGGACCCTCATTGGGCACAGGAGACATCCTATCCCAGTTGTTTTGAATGAGAAATGCCCCCATCAACACAGCATTTTAACACTTCATCCCAGTTAGTGGTGCTGTTTGGAGAGGTTATGGGAAGCGTGCTGGAGGAAGTGTGCCTCTGGGGGCAGGCTCTGAGAACTTAAAACCTTGTTTTGTTTCAGTTCCCTCTCTCTGCTGTTGACAGTGTGATCCCCCAGCCCCCTGATCTTGCTGCCAGGACTGCCTATTGTTGTGCCTCCCTGCCATGATGGATTCTTCTCCCTGTGAAGCCATATGCACAAACAAACTTCTTCTTCTATATGCTGCTGTGGTCATGACACTTTAGCACAACAGCTGAACAGTAACAAAGAAACCTGCGGTGCAGAATGTATTTTAACAAGAGCCACAGGCTTTTGTGAATGACTCATTACTTTGCTTTTGGTGTCCGCGGGTCCGGTAAATTGAGATTAACCATCTAGTCCAGGTCTGGTGCAGGCTGGGAGAGGTACCCACTTCAGCCTGCCACCAAAGTCACTGCTGTCAGCAGCTTGGGTCCCTCATTACACTCTTCTGCCCGAAGACACTCTTGGTCCTAAGCAGTTGAGTGTTGAGGAGTTTGCTTGTTATTGCATGTTGTACCGGCTGCTTCTGCCCACCCTTGGGTTGACAGCTCCCTCTGGTGACCTTCCAGCTCTCAGGACCTATCTCTAGGGAGTGGAGCTGTAATCACCTTTGAAAGTCTGTCGAGGAAGAGAAAGAAGCAAGAGCACTTCTTGACTTCCAATTGCACGGCTATGACCAAATGCTCATTTTTACCAAAATTACATTAGAGCAAATGACATAATGGCTTTGAGGTTAGAGATACACAGAAAATTCATAATTTACAAATCTGAACCTCTTGATGTGCTTCCACTGAGAGAATCTGCAAATGTGTAGAGGCCCAACATCCACAGACGGACTCCTCTCAGACTCAAAGGCACGCAAAGCCCCTTTTCTCATCACGGGCCTTACTATTTCAACAGCGAAGACGTGAACAGTTACAATGCAAGAGCATCCCATGTCCTTCTAGATTTTGAGATAGGTTCAACGTGTGCACTTCTCTAAGCTACCAGCCCCACTTCCTAATGTACTCATTTGTGTGAGGTGAATAGCGACTATGTTACAGAAACCATCTTTGACATACTTGTGTGTGAGCAGCTGCTGTACGATCAGCCTTTGCAACATGCGTCAGTGTCATGACACAGTGAGACACAGACGCTCATTTGGAGTAGTTAGTACTTTAGTAAACGCAAATAGAGTGACGGGGACAATTACAGATAACATGGATAAATGATCACAAAATACGTCATAGCTCCACATGTCAGAGCACAGAAAAATCCTTGTGTTCATCCCTGGGCTTCCCTGTCTGAGAATAATTTAAAAGCTAAAACAACCACAAGGAAATCCAAATTTACCACACTGAACAAAAACCAACATAAGTATACATGTGCAACTAAAGCAGAAACAGGTAAGTAGGTGATACCAAAATGAAAAGATAAGAAGAAAGAGGCAGCCTAAGGCTTGGGGGAAATATTTGCAAACCGTGTGTCAGGCAAGAGATTAATGTCTAAAATCTATGAGAAACTCCAACAGCTCTATAGAAGGAAATGATCCAATTAAGAAACAGGCAAGGATCTGAGGAGGCTTATTAAAAGAAGGAATACAAATGACTAGTAGAAACATGAGCAAGTGTTCCCTGGGGCTTGCAAATGAAAACCTCAATGAAATGTCACTCCTATGTTTTGTAATGGTTAAGACACCCCTCCTCAAACAACAACAACAACAACAACAACAACAACAACAACAACAAACAAAACAGAAATCCAAAAAACAAAATGCTGTGGAGAAAAACAGAATCTCTGTTATTTAGTCCAGGATTTAAAAAAAAAAAATTCTCAAAAGACCAAGAAACAGTATTTTTTTTTTTTATGGTGTCATACGTACTAGGCAAGCACTCTTCTCACTTACAGGCCCCACTTTCAAAAAACAAAACAAAACAAAACAAAAAAAGAATTCCCAATGGTCCAGGTGCATCTGTGGGTAACATTTACCCAGAAGACCTAAACTCTGTATGCTAAGAAATGTCTTCACACCATGCTCACTGTACTGTTCATAACAGCCAAGCGAAGGGCCAATCTCGGAGTCATGAGGGATGAGTGGATAAAGAAACTATAAGGAAGCCGGGTGGTGGTGGCACACACCTTTAATCCCAGCACTAGGGAGGCAGAGGCAGGTGGATCTCTGTGAGTTTGAGGCCAGCCTGCTCTACAGAGTGAGTTCCAGGACAGGCTCCAAAGCTACACAGAGAGACCCTGTCTCAAAACAACAACAACAACAACAACAACAGAAAAAAAAAAGAAAGAAAGAAAGAAAAAAAGGAGAAAGAAAAAGGAACTATAAGGAGTAATATCCAGCCTTGTACTGGCTGGCTGGTTTTGTGTCAACTTGACATAAGCTAGAGTCATCTAGAGGAAGGAGCCTCAGTTGAGGAAATGCCTCCATGAGATCTAGCTGTAAGGCATTTTCTCAATTAGTGATCAATGGGGGAGGACCCAGCCCATGGTAGGTGGTGCTATGCCTGGGCTGCTGGTCCTGGGTTCTATAAGAAAGCAGGCTGAGCAAGCCAGGGAGAGCAAGCCAGTAAGCAGCACCCCTTCATGGCCTCTACATCAGTTCCTGTCTCCAGGTTCCAGCCCTGCTTGAGTTCCTGTTCTGACTTCCTCCAATGATGGACTATGATCTGGAAGTGTGAGCCAAATAAACCCTTTCTTCCCCAACTTGCTTTTTTGGTCATGGTGTTTCATCACAGCAATAGAAACCCTAACTAAGACAAGCTTTAACAAAGGAAGACATTCTGGTTTTTTGTGACATCAATGGCTGGACCTGAGGAACAATTATCCTAAACGAAGTAAGCCAAACATCAAAAGATGGGAGGCCCCCATTCGGGAGTACACAGCATGCTATCTTTATGGGTTTGTAGAGCAGGAGCAGAAGTCAGTTTAGTCTCTGTGTAATCCAGTCTGTGCAGGAGGCAAATGAGATGAAAAGCTTCATTCCGGAAGCCAAGCCTCATTTACATGAGGTAAAGGGTGCAGGAGCCAGAAATCCTGGTTCCTTCTGGAGAACTGCATTTATTCAAGAAAAGTTATGAGGGAAAGAAGCAACTCACACCATGTGAGACAGCATGTACCGAGGAGAGAAAGCGACAGGAGAAGTCTGGTCTCCCGTGACCTTCTCGGCAGTCATGTTTCAGGGCCACGGGCAGTCACAGCAGGCTCCACTGGAGATCTAGAGCAACAACTATCTTGAGATGCACATATTACCCACCTCATTTGCAAACTTTTTTTTTTTTGGAGTTGGTTCTTTTTCACTAGAGGGACATGACCCCAGTGTCATGTGATAGAGAAAAAGCCAATTTGTGCAGGAAATTTAACTCTGCAATATGGAAAGGCTGCTGCGTGTCTACGCTTAGCATACTGAAAATGCAGTTGTGCACAATTATTGAACAAACTGCTGTAGAAAGCAGCGAAATGGCACATTAGAGAGGTAAAGTTACTCCCTGCTCAGAATGTAAATTTTTTTCTTGCAAAGGCACTGTTTGTAAGAAATAAAACTAAAAACTTGCTGCTTTTACGGGCTGGGGTTTCCTTTTGAGACATATGCTTAAATTCCAAGTCTTATATGATATGTTTGGATCAAAGCCATTTAATTTGGCTAATCTTGTTCAATGATTTTTGACTGTTATAATGTTGTAACCATGAGGACTATATGAACTAGATATGTAATGATAAATGTGGATTGATATGGACCACCGTTCTGCTAGCTCAGGGCACTGCAGGTATATGATTTATGATTTACACTTGTGGGAAGACAACTGAAGTAATGAAATGTCCGATTTTAACATTGAGGCCAGACAGACATGAATTAACAGCCTTTCCTAAGGAACTTTCAATGTAAAGAACTCCAAAAGTTGAGTTTCCTCCTTCTCCCTTCTCTCTCCCTCTTCTCAAGAACTCCTTTCCTCTCTCTCTTCCTCTGGCTATTCATTTTTGTTGTGCTGGAGAGGGAAATTAGGTAGGGCCACAAGCACTCTAGGCAAGTGGTCCACACCCTAACCCGAATTCCTTGAAAAACAAAAGGGCACAGTAGAAAGAGCTCTGGCACCGTGGTTCGGCAGCTCTGAGTTTAGGTGGGCATGTCCCTCATGGACCATTTCCCCATGGAGAGTACAGGCAACCACTCCATCCCCACCCCTTGCCTTTTGTTTCTTCGTTTCAAAACACACTATTTGGAGAACTATTCAAGGCACTATGCAAAGGCCTGTATACCAGGTTTTCCATCCAGTGGATCTCCTTTCCACAGTCAGTGCATCGTCATCATCAATGATCCCAACCAGGCTTTCATCATCAATGCCAGTGTTTCTCAACCTGTGGGTCTCAATCTTTGGGGGGGGGGTCAAATAAGTTTTAACAGGAGTCGCCTAAGATCATCGGGAAACACAGATACTTACATTACCATTCCTAACAGTAGCAAAATTACAGTGATGAAGTAGAAACAAAAATAATTTCTTGCTGGGGGTCCCCACACCATGAGGAGCTGTGTTAAAGGGCTGCAGCGTTAGGAAGGCTGAGAACCACTGCTTTATGCTGATTAACAGTCATCTCAACTTCCCCCTTTATTCATCTTCCCTTTTCTGTGTTTTCCCATCTTCTCCCTATCACTTTTTTTTCTTTATGAACTGATCCCCATGTAGTTTTTTTTCTTTCTCTTTGCTCTTTGGAGGCATGCCACCCAGCTCCCAAATAAGCACATGGAGACTTACTTTCTTATGAATGCCTGGCCTTAGCTTGGGTTGTTTTTAGCCAGCTTTTCTTAAATTATCCCATCTACCTTTTGCCTCTGGGCTTTTATCTTTCTCTATTCTATATACCTTTCTTTCCTTCTTACTCCATGGCTCACTGTGTAGCTGGGGGGCTGGCCATCGATGTTCTCCTCTCCTTCTCCTTTTCTTGCTCCTCAATCTTCTCTTCTCAGATTTCTCCTCCTATTTATTTTCTCTGCCTGCCAGCCCTGCCTATCCTAGCCTACCTATTGGCTGTTCAGCTCTTTATTAGACCAATCAGGTGTTTTAGACAGACAAAGAAACACAGCTTCACAGAATTAAACAAATGCAATATAAAAGAATGCAATACATATTTGCATCATTAAACAAATATCCCACAGCATAAATGAATGTAACACATCTTAAAATAATATTCCACAACATACCCAGACTTCTTCCTCAGACTTAGTCACAGCCACATTGTGGTGATTTGAAAGAAAATGGCCCTCATAGGTCCGTAGTGAGTGGCACTATTAGGAGGTGTGACTTTGTTGGAGTAGGTGTGGCTTTGTTGGAGGAAGTGTGTCACTGAGGGTGGGCTTTGAAGTCTGAGATGTTCAATCCAGGCTCAGTTGCTCTCTTTCTATCTGTCACCTGAGGATCAAGATGTAGAACTCTCACCTCCTTCTCCAGCACCATGTCTGCCTGCATATCACCATGCTTCCCGCCATGACAATAATGAACTAAACCTCTGAACTGTAAGGCAGCCCCAAGTAAATGCTCTCCATTAAAAGAGTTGCTGAGGTCATGGTGTCTCTTCACAGCAAAGAAACTCTAACTAAGACATACACCATCCTTTAGTTATTCCCCCACTCACAATAGACAACAGATTTCCACTTCCTGGAAAGCTTTGTTTCCTGATGCCCAAATCACAATATGCCATATGCGTCTTCCATGTGCTCTTTTTTTTGTGAGCCAGTTCTGTCCCAATCTCCTCACCTAGCTAGCTCCTGCTCCTCCCTTGGCTATTACCTGGATCCTTCTCTCTCAGGTCCAGGCTCTAGGCTGCTTCTGCAACCTTTTCCACTTTTCCCCACACAAATCACAGGCATGCTCAACATCTGACTTCTTCAAGGGCTTGTGCACTCCTTGAAGTCTATGATTATGCCATCCTCAAGCCCAGCATAAAGCCTGGTACATGGTAAATGCCCGAACTTACCATGAAACACTGACTGAAACAATGAGTGGCCTAGGGTTGTGTTTCTTAATAAATTCATGTGAGTCCTTCAGGTAGTTGTAAAAGATGAGTGGGCATGTTGAAGTTTCTCTGGCTGCAGAGTTAACTTGTGTCTTTCCGTGTTTCTGTGGTTGAGAGAGGTGCTTGGATGTAGAAGTCTTGTTGAATCTCACTCACTCAGTGATACTTATATAAATTGATCAAGTGACAAAAACTGATTCTGGAGGCAAGAGAAGAAATGTTGCTAGGCAACAATACACCAGCTATCTGTTTTCCTCCTGAAATATAAATGCTAGTTTTAAAAAATTTAGAAATTATTTTACAGTGCTCTTTAACTCAGTGCATCTGACTAGCTCACATATGTCTGGATTTAGAATCAAGAAAAAGTGAACTATGAGAAGCAGAAGAAATGCTCCCTGGACTTTTTTTTTTAAGGCAATAATAATAATACCGAAGCTGTCTGCAGATACATGGAAATGGGTAAGGACATTTTAGTCCATCCACAACTAAATGAGACAATTAAAGCCTCTATGCTCAGACAATTGATTTCTCCAAAGTCTTTTCTGTGAGGCCCACATTGATTTTCTTCAGCTCATTCTTCGCTTTTGTTTCCTGTGGGTTTTGTCCATACCTGGATGCCACCTATCTAAATTTCAGCTACCCATTATGGTGGCCATCAGCCACTGATGGACTTGAGATATGCTGAGCACTAGCTGCAATCTGTTGCTAAAATATGTACAAAATTTTGGGGAAAAGCATGAAAGGTTTTAATAATTTTTATTTTAATCACATGTTGAAATGATAGCTTATTTAATACATGGGTTAAATAAATGACACTGATGTTAATTACACCTGTTTACATTTACTGTTTTGATTTTTTTTCAAGATAGAGTTTCTCTGTGTAGCCCTGGTTGTTCTGGAACTCACTCTATAGACCAGGGTGGCCTCGAACTCAGAGATCCATCTGCCTCTGCCTCCTGAGTGTTGGGATTAAAGGCATGTGTCACCACGGCCCGGCTACATTTACTTTTTTGATATGGCAACTTGGAAATCAGAGACTTGCATTACTATGTTTCCATTCGACAGTGCCGTTCCACACTACAGACTTCATTTAAACAGTTATGGAGTCTGAAATACAGGCGATAACAGAAACATGAAGCATTACAGTTTATGCCAATTCTGATGAGAAATTTTATGACCCCCTTAAAAAAAAAGGCAGCTTGGAGTTGTTGGAATGTAATGATTCAGGGAGAAAAAAGAAAGAAGGGCTAGATAGTCCAGTCCTGGAGGACTCTGCATACAAAAACCACGTTTTGTTTTGCAGATGAGGGCAAACTTCTGCAGAGTATAAGGTGGGAATCTGTCAGGCAGATATCTAGGAGGCTGCGTAGGTTTGGTCTCAAAGCCACTTGGCTCTGTTACAGGCTGTAGTCTTAGACAAATGACATGCGGTTCTGTTTGCTTTTAGCATCCCTGGGAGAAGAGCAGCTCAAGGCCATGCAAGCACAGCACCCAAGGGCACATGTACTGGAGTGGAGTCCAGTGGAGTTGAGAGGTGCTGCTAGGGTCCTCTTTGAGGAAGGTTTCCTAGATCTGAATTGAGGATAGTCCCTTGCCTACAGTGGACACAAAATATACTTCAGTTCCAGCTGGAGAGATGGCTGCTCTTCCAGAGGATACAGGTTTGATTCTCAGTACCCACACTGTGGCTCACAACCATTCACAGCTGCACTTTCCTGGGGTCCAACACCTATTCTGGCCTGAGGACACTGCATGCAGTTGGCACACAGACATACGTGCAGGCAAAACACCTGTCTACACAAAATAGAATAACAGGAATCATTTAAAATACTTTAAGTGGATTGAGAGGTCACTTCTAGTTGGGCAGCTGTCCCTTATGTCAACTTTGCTCACCTTTCTTGAGTGGTTGTTTTGAGCTTTAATGTCAACCTTATTACCTTCAACAGCAAACTCTTCAACAGCAAACTCTGACTGTCACAGTTGGCCGTGGCCCCTTCCTGCTACAGGATCCTTGCACACACGAGGCTCATCATGAAATGGTCCTCCTTATTCTATATCTTCCCAGGCCTCCTACAATGTCAATGTAATGGTTGGGTTCTTTGGAAGCCTATTCTGATAACTTGGAGTGGACCATGCATGCTCCACTATGCTGAAAACACCCTTCCCAGTTATAGTCACCCATTCTTTGACTGAAATCAGTCTCACCAGCTGTACTGTACTTGAAGGGACAGGGGTCATATGTGTTTCTACTCTCCTTTGTGTTATCCCCAGCTTCTCAGCACAGTGTTTGGTGCCCAGCATTCCTTGACAAGCATCTATCAATCAAGTGGATGAGTTCTGGCTATTCCCAGGATCACGGAGTTCTGAAAGGACAGGGTCAGCATGATGGGCCATGACAGTCCCTGGGTTGAAAATGGACACCAAAAGCTAAACTCTTGGTAGCTGTCAATCATGTCAAAAACAGAACTGATGGTTGAGCATTGTCTCAGATGCCATTTCCCTGTGTTTGTAAGAACATGTGCTTTATTCTTTGTGGTTTTTCTTTTCTTGTTTACAAACCCAAACCCAAAACCCATAGTGTTTCCCGAGTACCAAGATCCAGTTTGGGGAACATCCTATAATAGCTTTCTTAATTAGGACAGATTAGCCCAGGAAACAATTAGATCTCATAAGTAAATGAATAGCTCATAGACAAGCACCTCCTAGGAGCAGAACACAGCCTTAAATGGTTCTAATTTAATTGGGAGGAAATGTCTTAGACTTGCATATGAGTCATCAATATTCTTTTAATTTATACTAGTAGGAGATTGATAATATCACAGATAGGAAGTTCAGACAAGAAAGCTGTGTATTATAGCAGCATCTTTGTGCCTGTATGGGAAGCATCAGCACTTGAGAATGAGCAGAGCAGAGTAAAACAGCTAGGAATCCCCATTCTAGTTCTGCTGATTTGAAGGGACAAAGAATGGCTTGTCACACTATTCATTCAAAAAGACAGGTACGCCAGACTCTGAGGGAGAGTGAATAGTAAGTCCCAGACAACATACAGGTCTGCCTGCTGTCACTGACTTTGGTAATGCTGTTGAACATGGGAAGAGTGAACAAAACATCTCACACCACGTTGTATCACTTATTACTCATAGTGATCCCATGGTGCGCCATTAGTAGGATTCTAATGGATAAAGCAAGCCTTCAACACTGGGTGGTATCTTAGGTCAGTTTGCTGAAGCCAGAGGCCGAGGTTGAGATTCTTGTTCAGTGATGTGCCCTCCCAGCACCAAAAGGAGCCCAGGAAAGAGAGGGGTGCTGGGAGAATAGTAGCCCTAAAGCATGGATCTACTGGAGAGTAGACTCAGCCCAGCTCTGAGGGCCTTGGAGCACTCTGCCACAGAGCTGGTCCCACATGGAGGCCTCTCTGTCATCACTGGCTGCTGCTGCACACAACTCCCCTTGGACTTCCAAGAGCCTCTATGTCTGGAGGAGCCCACAGCTCTGTTTGTTGGTAGCCAGCACTCAGAATGGCAGAAGAATGGACACGGTAAGTAAGAAGATGAAGTTGAGGTGCTGGGGGAGGGGGCAATATAATAGAAAATGGCCACTCAAGAGAGTCCAGGTAAGGAAGATCAACTCTGCTTTGGTTTTAAACCTTCTTACAGCAATTCTTATAGGTACTTGTGTATGTGCATGTGTGTGCATATGTGTGTGTGTGTGTGTGTGTGTGTGTGTGTGTGTGTGTGTGTGTGCGCGCGCGCGCGCGCGCATAAGCATGGGGAGGCCAGAGGTCAACTTTAGGTATCTTCCTCCATTTCTTTCTACCACATATTTTGAGACAGGGTCTCTCACTGAACCTGGTGCTCATTAATCAGCTAGGCTGGCTGTCCAGTGAACTCATGGGGTCTGCCTGGCTCCATGTCCCCAGTGATGGGGTTACTGGGCACACAGTTGCTGTGCTCAGCTTTTCCTTGGATGCTGAGGACCTGACCTCAGGTCTTCATGCTCGAGAAGGAAGCATTTTCCCAACAGAGCTGTCTCCTGAGCTCCTCTATGCCTGTGTATAACACGACTGAATAGAGACGGATGGAAACGGAACAAGAAGGCAAAGAAAACAGTCTGTCTCTCTGAAGGGGCGGGGCGTGCTGGCCACCCTCTGCTGTACGTGTTCTCCAACGGCATTTTAGTGTGCTGGTTTGCATTATGTCAATGACAAGGCATATCATCATAGAGTTATTATTTTGAGTTCTTAGTATGTGACATCCAAAAACAATTTTGTATTGTATATTACCAAAAAACCCACTCCTGCTAAGTACAAATGGCTCAGCACTATAACGTTTAAGGGACCAAACGCCTTTAACGATGGCTGACTACTTCGTCAGTTTTTGGCAACTGCTGTTGTCCCACTCATTTGTGGGACACTTTTACGTGAAGAAATAAGCTCAAGAGACTAGCCGTCGGAGCCTGTGCGAGTGTCTCCTTCAGGCCTGCGGCAAATGATCATATCGAAACCTATTTGGTTTTCTATTATCTGCTGGAGAATATGGCTATTGACTGCTTTCCCAATCCACATAAATATTTAATAATATGTTCTGCTATAAACCAAAGATTAATGTGATAGAACTATGGGGCCTTCAATATTTCAACTCTAGTTAGTATCATAACTGCACAAATACAAACAAAGCAGTAGATAAAATGAAATATGCAATTCCGATGATAAATAATTCATCTGTTTAGATTAGTGCATGAGCATTATCAATGGTCAGAGAGAGAGAACAAGATGCAACAATATGCCTGTTAAAAGTTCTGCCTGGGAAGAAAATTCCAAAAATACTTTTCAAACAGTTCTTATCTCCAAGGATTTATTTTAAAATTCTTGAGTGTGTGTGTGTGTGTGTGTGTGTGTGTGTGTGTGTGTGTGTGTGTGTTTTGCCCACAGAGGCTATAGGAGGACATTGAACTGGACTTACATGTGGTTGTGATATACCAAACATGGGTGCAGGAACCTACTGGGGTACCAGATATGGGTGCAGGAACCTATTGGGGTCCTCTGCAAGAGTAGCAATTGCTCTTAACTGCTGAGTCATCTCTCCAGCTCCTCAAAATGACTTTGATGAAGTTAAAATTGTAGTATTACCAGCAAGTTACGTTTTTAAAGTTGATGCTATTCACTTAATACTATTATACTTCCAAACTTTGAGAGAAGCATGGTAAGGTGTTTTTTTTGTTTGTTTTTTTTTTGTTTTTTTTTTTTTTGTTTTTTTGTTTTTTTTTTAAGAGATACAGTTCTTTGGCTTAGTTTTAAAGAAAGATTTATTTATTTTATTTAATGTGTATCCGCAAAGTGCAGTGCATATATTTCTATTGCCTGTGGAGGACAGAAGAGGGCACTGGATGCCCGGAACTGGAGTTACAGCTGGAAGCCTCCGTGTGGATGCTGACAACCAAACCCTGGTCTCCAGAAAGCGTGCTGAGCCTCTGAGGCATCACTCCAGCCCCATTTTTCTTTAGTTTTGAAGGAGTAAATGGAAAGTGATTTTGAGAAAAAGCTTGAAGATGTACACAAATATAATGCATGGGTAACAAAATTAATGTCTTTTCTAATGGTTTCCCTGCCTTTATTCCAACAATAAAGAGATTTTAAGAAGGCAAATTTTGTATTAATTAAGACTATTGAAAAAGGCACTGTCCAAGGGAAAATACAGTGAGGGGAAGGTGTAGTTAGAATTTCTGGTAGTCACATTAAAAAGAATATAAACAAAAGATGAAATTATTTTCAACAATGTAGTTTATATAACCCAATATATAGAAAGTATTATCACTTAAACATCTAATAATACCAAATTTATTAAAGGGATAGTTTACATTCTCTTGTATTAAGATTATTATCGTTACTATTAATGTGCATGTGTGTGTGCCTGTGTAAGAATATGTGCATGGGGGCAGGTAGCCAGAAGAGGGCGTCAGATCCCCTGGTGCTGGTGTGAGTTGGAGCTGGAGTTCTGAGCCCTCTCTCATGAGACTCTCTCCCAGTGGATGCTGGGAACTGAATCCAGGTCCTTCACAAGAACACTGAGTGCTCATAAATGCCCAGCCATCTCTCTAGCCCCATTCCATTCTTCCCCATCCCCACTAGTACATCTTCACCTTCCTGTGAACTTAAACCTCACCTACATTTCAGCACGCAGCAGCCAAGCCTGCGCCCTCGGTAAGCCATGAAGCTAGTGGCTACTGCGCTGAGCTGGAGGAACATGGTGCCGACAGGCCGGGACCAAACTACAGGCACTCCTTCATTTTGTATGAACAAAGGCCCTGGCTCTATCTGCTTCCAGTAAAAAGAAAATGACTTCCTTCTCCCTTACATTTCTTTTCATTCTTTATACAGACAGTCCTATTCTCTTGTGTCTGATGGGGAGTTTTTAGAGGTGTGTGGGGGGAGTCTCGGGACTTAGCAGCAGCCTTTTCCTCCTAGCTCCTCATTTAAAGGGGGAAGAGAGGAAGGCACACCAGCCTCCTGGCTTAGTTCAGGGATGCAGCTCTCCTCTAAAGGGGCCCGTGACCGCGTTGGTCTCCGCCATGGAGCCACCTGGCAGTTTAGGATGGCCGGCAGGTGTCAGTGGCACTGCCCGCTTAAAGCCAGCTTGTCTGCTCTGAAAGCAGTCATGCCATCAGTGGAGAGGGACACTCGGTTTGGCTTTTGGAGGAAGGCCTGTCCAACTGTCCAGGAAGATTTAGGATCATTTCAAATTCCCATATCAAAACTCCTTACCAACTTCATGAAGTGAATGGGAAGAATTATGCAACAGGAATGTACAAATGCATCGAAGTGTGAGACAACATAACACAGATCCTTTGTTCTTTACTGTCTTAATGCTTTCCCATGGTGCATCTTGTCTCTTTTAACTAGACTACATCATAGCCCTCCCTGTGTCCCAGTTTTGGGGCCAAGCTGTCATTAGATTCAACATTCACTTAACAAACATTTGGGTCTATTTGGGTGTCAAAGAATGATATTTGTGGCATACAAAGTCAGATGGCAGTGTGGTCCTGGTTCTGTGAGTGTATATAATTCTGCCTGGCAAATGATGGGTGTGGTGGGTGGGCCTGCAGTACCTGGATGGTAGACCATTGATTGCCTCTCCCCACATCTGAAGTCTGAGTGTTTCAAAGACGGTCTCGCAAGACTTCAGGCTTCACAACCCTCATGGGAAGAAGACAAAACTATCCTGCACTGTTGAAAAAAGAAGGCAAACAGGATGCCACAAGAGCCCCACTCCTCAGACAAACTTTTGCAGCAAAGACATTGAATGTCCTCACTCTAAAAGTCACAGGAGGGGAGAATCCCTTAAAGCAAGCGGAGCTCTGGTTTATGTTATTTGTTATAAATGATGATTGACAGGTTGGAAGGCCCATATTTAGAAGCACAGGTTTATAGCCAGATAGAGAATGCTTAACGTTAGAGAGAATTCTGGTCGCATTAATCCAAGTTCAGGCACAGCTGAAGAAGATGAGAAAGAAAGGAATTATGACTTGTGTGTAGAGAATTGCAAGCTGAGAAGGTAGAAGCTTCTTTCAGTGGGTAAGGAAATGAGGTCAATAAATGCTTTTCCTTAGAAGAAATGCTATATATATGATGAAATCACTGAAAAAAAAAAAACCCCTACTATTAGGTATAAGAAAAATAACCAAAACTTTGTAGTGCTAGATTTTTAGTTTCTGTTTTGGGGCATATTCCATTGAAAACACTTCCAACAGAGGGTAGGCCCCCTGAGGGTAGACAGCATTCTTTGCTACTGTGTCTCCAGCATGTAGCAATGTCCGACTTAACAGGTTAGCAGTGTATATTTATACATGCAACACGTATTTGATGAAAGAGCAGACAGATGGATGAATTAACAAATGTTTTGAACAGTAGCTTTGGGAGAAAGAAGAGGAATCCAGCGTTCTTTAGATCTAGTCACAGATTCATCCTCTAGGGACGTACTATTCAAAGTGCTGTCACTGGACCAGACCGGCCTGCCACTGCCACTAACCCATAACAAGAGAATAACAGAAATGGAAGGAAATCATTTAGACTTGTAATTATTATTTCAGTTTTTCTGATACAGGTAGTCCCATGTAGTCACTGTGGGCCTTGAACTTGAGGTCCTCTGCCTCCCAAGTGCTGGCATTATAAGTCTGTACTGTACCACCTCACCCGGCTAGAATTTGTTTTTTAAGCAGTTGACAATGCCCAAATAGTCAAGGGCATGGTTACATTTATCCTAATTTATTTGTCATTATTGTTTACAAAAGTCTCCATCCAAAACTAACAGAAAGGAAGCAAACAAGTGAGGAAGTGTCCCTTCACCAGCATTTTAGAAGAGCCCTTTTTTCTGACTGAAGCCTGCACTGCAGCCCCCACCTTACTGATAGAATCAGATCAGTAGTTGAAGCAGCCAGAGTGGGCGGGGATGGCTGGAGCTGGCCCTTTCTTATCTGGAAAACAGACGTATCTTTTTGCTTAAGCCCTTGATTTTTACAACCCGTTCTTATTGGCAAACATGAAAACAGAAAGCATCTGGCCATTTTTCTATATTTCAAATGCAAATTGGGCCTTAATGGTGTAAATAATGGCATGCCCAGCAGTTATAGTCAGGAATCTGCCAGAAATGGTCGGTGCAGGAAGAAGCAAGCACACAGAAGGAATTAATGCAACAGGGTTTATCCACTAGAGCAAGCCTGGTTGTGATCTGTTAGGGAAAGATTCTGTGATGGACTTCCCACCGACTCCCCTCCCCTACTCGCTCCTTTCAGGGTCCGGCATTCCACTCACTCCAGGAGGCAGCCTGCTTCCATGTGCAGTGAGGTAGAGAACTCAGAGGACCAGCTGAGAGGACCAGCTGGGTTCTGGGGATGGAGATGGAGGGTAGAGCACATCCGCTGATTTGCCGGAAGATGGAAGACTGAGAACATTGAAGTGGTTTGTTTGGCCTTTTGCACTCTCACTTATTTAGGTAATCATTAGTTTCACAGAATTTGACTTAGTTTGAGTGGAGGGAAAACGTAGAGACTTCTTAGAAAGAAGGGACTACTTCTCAGGTTGAAGTAGCAGGTTGATCAAATGATGTTAAAATGTTTCACATATTCTAAATCATCTCTTACTCTTGATTGGTTGCATAAATGCTGCAGGAAGTATTTGACCTAAATGCAAGAACATTGGAATTTATGAATGCCTTCACAAATATTTAGGAAATCAAATAATTATTAAATAGCAATGGAGGAATGAGAGACATTAAGGAACCTGTTTGTGGCTCTGTCTTCCATTCTAAGTGATCAAGACTTAAAGAAGCCTAGAGGAGGCCAGGCATGGTTGTTAATACATGATTGTTGTCCCAGAACTCAGGAGGCTGAGGAAAGAGAATCATGACCTTGTTTCAAAACAAAAACAAAACAAAACAAAACACACACACACACACACACACACACACACACACACACACACACACAGAGAGAGACAGAGACAGAGAGAGACAGACAGAGAGAGAGAGAGAGAGAGAGAGAGAGAGAGAGAGAGAGAGAGAGAGAGAGAGAACAAAAGATCAGAAAGAAAATAAGATCTTGGGGTGGCCTGGGAGTTCTAGTGTTTAGGCAGAAACTGGAAGACCACTTGGGGGCGATGTTGTACAGGGCACCAGGACAGTGTTTGGCTACCACGAGAGAGCACTTGCTTCTAACCCCAAACCCTGTCGAGAAAGCGAGAAAGCGAGAAAGCGAGAAAGCGAGAAAGCGAGGGCTTTTAGTTGTTTCTTGAGTGAACTCTTCATCCAAATGTGTGAAGTCATTCCCCATTTAAAAGAACCTTCTAATGGAACTCAAAAATCTCTTTGCTTTAGCTCGTCTCTTGTACCGGCAATGTGAAATGTGCTTTTGGGGATTGTTGGACATGCTTTTCTGGTGAGTTTTTGCTTTTGTTCAGCAAAGAGTCAGTCTGTTTCATCTTTTTGTGGAATACCTAACAGAGTACATGTCAGGGCATCCAGTTTCAAACCTGTGTGTGGAATGGAAGTGAATCTGAGTTCTCCAGAACAGAAGGCATGACTGGGACATTTAAATAACGTTACTGCTTTTTACTGGGACATTTAATTGTTATTTGTTTAATAACATTAATTGTTTAATGTTAAAAATAAAATGCCAGTGTGTGTGAACACATGTGTGTGCCATGTGTATATGGGTGTCCTTGGAAGCCAGAAGAAGGAGTTGGATCCCCTGAAGTTGGAGTTACAGGCAGTTGTAAGGCACCTGACATGGGTGCTGGGAACAAAACTTGGATCCTCTGCAAGAACAGCAAGTGCTCTTAACTGCCAAGCCATCTCTCCAGGACTTGGGTATATGGATTCCAGTGTCAAGTTTTCACCCTGGAAAGAGCTGTAATGAAACCTATAGTCTTCCTGTGAAATCCTCAGCTAAGGAATATTTAAGAGATTGTATTTCACAAGGACAACAATAATAATATAAATTAGTATAGGGAGGTTAGACCAGTACGTGTGCCTTACCCAAAGCCTAAAAATATTTCTAAGAACACAGAGCTCTGCTGTGTAAGTAGCAATCTGAACTCATACTTTGCCAATCAAATACTTTATTTTTAAAATTTGTTTCCCTGGTGCTGAGGACCAAAACCCTGGTCCTTATATACACTAGACAAGCATTCTGCCATTGCACTGCATTCCCAACTTCCGCATACTTTGTAGTCTTTGATTGGTCTTTAGGGCTTTACTTCTTTAGCAAAGAAACTGGAAATAAATAAGGTCTGAAATTGGCATGGGCAACGATTTAGAATACCTGAGGAATTTCGTTTTCCAGAGTCTCTGACATCTCCTTTGACTGTGGACTAATTGCTATAGGATTAGTAAACCTTGCACCCCTATTAATTGCATGAGATTAGTAAATCTCATGGGTGGGAGGAGCTATCCAGTGCAGTATGGTCAATCTGCCAGGGGCCACGCCCTTAGAGAAAACAGAAGAGTATGGATTCTAAGTTGGTAGGATTCTGAGGGGGGCAGATTTTACTCTATGTGATTAACTCAGTATCAGGGAAGACTGAGAGAGAGTCTGACCACTGATAGTTTCCAAGTATGGTTTCAGAATCTATAAAGGGACCAGTGGATTCTAGTGTGGAAGATGGTTGATCACTGTTAAAAAAAATCAGATCTCTACAAAATAGCTTTGGAAACCTAGAGGGGCTGAATTTGCCCAGAAGTCACAGCGTGAAGGTCCCTTGAGGGACATCACTGTTTTGAGATGGACCCATGGACCTCGCTGGCCCTTGTGCCTAAACCAGGGGCAGGTGAGCAGTGCTCTGGACAGCTGTGTCCCAGAGAACAACCAGTAACAACTTGTCTGGTGCCTCTCACAGGGTCTATGGTCACTTGAAACGTATTCGATTGAGAGTTCAGACTCATTTTGGCAGAATTGAAAACCACCCCTTGGAAAAATACTCATATCTCAAATCAGGGGGCGCTGTGGAGCATCATGTTGTGCTCCCCCTTCAATTAGCAACATCTGAAGAACAGGAGGAAGCTGTTGATAGTGCTCGGTGTGGTGAAAGTAGATT
The DNA here is from genome assembly GCF_949786415.1 of Peromyscus eremicus. Classification (NCBI taxonomy): domain Eukaryota; kingdom Metazoa; phylum Chordata; class Mammalia; order Rodentia; family Cricetidae; genus Peromyscus; species Peromyscus eremicus. The sequence goes on from NC_081417.1 coordinate 34,895,622, forward strand.
AAGTGATGAGCATGCAAAGAAGTGACTTCCAGATCCTGTGGTATGGAGTACCTGTTGGTATCAGGGATGCCCCAGCTTGTCAAATTTCCAGGAAAAAGCTAAAATTCCAAGACCCTTTAGGCTGATACTTTAGATTACAGCAAGCACTGGCTGGCTATCTCCTAGACCACTCTGTGTATGTTTGACTGGAGACTTCTAAAGAATTGTGTGTAGCTTTTAATTGTCATTTCTCTTTCATTGACCATAAGCTTGTTTTAAAGTAGAGCCACATTGTGAATCGTAATCTTATTATTTATTTATTTTAAAGAAAAGGGTACCCACAGTGTGTAAATTTTGAGTGATATCAAGTTAGTAAATCTTTTTGGAACCCTGGTGTCTAGTAGCCACACCATTAAGTTTTTGACAAAGTCAAAAGAAAACAAGTTAGGTAAATAGAAGTGAAATTGAGTAGTAATTTTTTTTTCTTTATTCTGTGTGTCTTTCTTTCTCCCTGTCCTCTCACTATTTTGTTGGTTTTGTTGCTGGTGATTGAACTCAGGACTTTCCACACTCTACATAAGGTTTTGTGCAAGGTTTTGACAAACTTTCCCAATGCAAACATTTAGCCTAAATTGTGAAGAACCGTTTGAGTAAAACATCTCACTTTAAAGTTGCTGCCCTCTGCCAAAACATATGAGGGACGAGATATTAAATATGAATTGTTGTGAACAGACAAAACAAAAGGTGGCTAGGCCATGACTGACGGACCCTGAGAGGGTCAAATGTTGACATCTGTGTATTTTGTGATACATGTAAGTTCATTGGTGGCACCGTACCTTGGGAGTGCAGGGAGCTGGTCGGACTGCTAGAGGAGAATGCGTGTGTGAAGGAATGGTTATTTTCTAGTAGATTCCTACCGTTAGCAGAGGAGTTCAGTGTTTAATGTGATTTATCCACTTTGGTTCGCCACACAATTCCATTCATCAGAAAACTGTGAATTTTCAGCTTGTGTCATGTGTGATTTGTACTTTCTACTCTGCTTACACCTTCGGGGCCTTGGAAATCACACATTGGGGAGCTCTTTGCACAGGAAACTTCAGAGTAAGAGCAGGTCTTTATTTTGAAGCGCTGTAAGTACTGTCAAGTCTGGTTTCCACAACTCTCAGTACCAGCATTAAAAGACAGGCAATTAGCTCCGGGGGTATCTAGCTAGGCTCCTAATAAAGATCACACAGTTCCCAGAGCTCTCTGTGCCAGGTGCCCTCCACCTCCAAGCTCATGCTTGGCTCACACCTCTTGCTTTCCCATTGCTTTATTTTTCCTGGTGAGGCAAAGCCATCACCCACACAACTGCAACTGGGTTTGGTTTAATTTTGAGGGTGGAGAGCTATACTATTTCTTTCCATAATAAAACACAGTTTATAACTTTAATCACTGAAAGACACCATTGCACTTAATCAAGGCAAGGTCTTGACAAATTACCCATGAACTATTAAGAGCAGAGGGGTTTGGGTCAACAATTGTCCTGGCTCAGATGCTTGCTTCACTCGCTTGACTTCTTTTATTCAGTCATGTGCAAGTTCCAAGTTCCTTGTTAAAGGTAAATGGCTATGGAAACACATGGAACGAACTTTGCTAGAGGAACAGCCACTCAGAGACTTATCCAATTGGCCTGTCCCTGCCAGCTTTCCATTGGTACCGTTTGATGACACCAGTTGCCCGATTTGCTGGGGTGGTGCAGAGTGGCAGAAACAAGAAGCAGTGTAGTATGCGTTTCTGGAGTGATTCCCTCGGTTGTTTGTATTCAAAGAGTGATTAAGTTTACAATTTTGGCTTGTTCTTACTTATCCCTTTCTTGCCTTCTCATGTTCCACATAGAATCAACCCCCTTTCCTCTCTTGAATCAACAACATTCTCTTCAATGCTTTTATTGTAAGTGTTGATTCTGGCTCTTGGTGCTTTTCAGAACCTTTGCTATTAAATATCTTTTATTCAACTTAGTATATCCACTTCCTGTTGGGAAATCATTCTCACAGGTCTCTTGTATTCATGCATATCTTGGAGCAGAACTTGGCTCTGTTTTTGTCCTGGTATGTTATCCCAAGGAAGTTTGATTCCAGTACACAGACTTACAAGATAGAGGCAATGATTTCTACTACCAAAGCAGGGTAGGCTTACCATTGTTTATCATAAATTACTTGTGGTCCTTAAACCAAGGGTTCTTCTCCTGTGGATGAAGGATCACCTGACCTTTTCAGTATTTCTTTGTGGGAACTTGGACATGGAGAATGACATAAGAAAACACAAATATTGTGGCTACTCGCATGAATTTCTCTGACTTAGTGGTCTTGTGTATTCCACCAGCATCAGTGGTCCTGTACAAATAATGTAAGTTGAGAGTGGGTCAAATTTCAGATCTCTCACAGTTTTACCACAACAATAATGTTGGTCCTTCAAGTTCTTAAAAGTCATCTTTCTTTGATTCTGTTACTGGGTTAATTGTAGTTACATTGTCTTTTGCATTCACAGCTTTCTTTCTCAAAAGTAATGTCTCTCCTCATCCCCACTCACACCTGCTTTGAATCCCAACCTTGCTCACAACCTTACTAACCCTCCTCCTGGGAAGGTGAGAGTGACTTTCTAACTCCAAATTTAGGAGACTGACTTTTCCTTATCATATGAGGCCATAACTTAAACATATCAGAAACTGACACATGCTTCAATGACTCCACGGTTTCTGCAGAATAATGTCCAAACCATTAACTGTGACATTCCAGGTTACTCTTCATAACTCTCATATTTTTCTCACAACCTGCGTTAGCCATTGTGGATTTATGCTCATCCTTCTCACACTGTTCCTTATACATTGCTTTAAGAATAGGTTTGCATGCTTAGTTTATTGCAGTATATGTTTCTAAGGCACTTATTTTGTTTTTAATTAAAAAAACTTTCTCTTTGGGCACCTATTTTATTGGTGACATTAGCCAATTTTAACTTAAATAACATAATTATAATACAAGTGCAAACAAGATAAACTGGCATGGGAATGAACATGGCTGGCTCTCAGGGTGGTCTCATGAGACCATGACAGAGTACCCCGTGGCTGGACTATTTAGCATGATCACAGCCTCAATCAACATGATTACTGAGGGAAAAAAAGAAGACTGGAGATAAGCTGTTACAGCAGAAAAAGTTTGAGTGGGCATCTATAGCACTTAACATTTATTCTTAGTTTATGATGTTGGTCTGTAGGGAGGAGAACAAAAGAGAGATTGCTTAAAATTCAAAAGCAGGTAACTCAACCTTAGCTAAACTTGAGATTTTTATGTGACGTCACAGATATATCAGCTTAGGCTCTCTCTGAATGAAGGCCTCGAGTCTCATACTTCCACTCAAATTTTCTTTGCTCAGGACAAAGTTCCACAGAGATGGGAGAAGCCTCTGGACAGGTTAGTCTGGTACTTGAAGGGCGAACAGAAAGACTGAGTGCTAGTGATGAGGATGTGTGTGTGTGTGTGTGGGTCTTTCCTTCTCCTCCTTCTTTCTTGGCAAGTAGCTGCAAAGACTTTGTTTTCCAGCGCTAAGAATCTCTGCTGTTACAGCAGCCTATGTGGGGGTGTGTCACTGGAAGGCAAGGGGATCATGATGAAGTAGGCTGTGTCACTAAAAAGCAGAGGAAATAATGAAGAGCTGAGGAAACACAGTTCTGAGGTGCACTGGACACTCTCAGTTGACATATAGCTGTTTTTAGTGATCAATTATGGAATAGTTAGCCTTTTCCTTTTGAAAAAGTGATTTTTTTTTTTACCACTTTCTTCCCTTATGCCCTTCTGTTTACTTCCCACAAATAATTATAATTTCTGTTGCAATCTTACTTTCTGCTTGTAGTCTTCATGGAAGGACACAACTGTATCCATGGTTACAAAGGCCAGTTATACAAAAATAATCACTGAATGCTTTAATTTCAGACACATTTTTTTTGTCTTGTTTACCTTATCAAGGCTTTGGAAAAGGCTCACAAAGCAGTGTGCATAGAAACTTTAAAAAGTACTATGTGGGATATACCACACCAGAAAGAGAGGACCAGAGCTGGATGCTAGTCCCAAGATACCTTTAGCATTATTGTGACCCAAGGCAAGTGACCTCGTATCTTAGGTCTCACTCTCCATGTCTGGGCTGTTGTAAAAACAGGACCTTCCTTAGAGTTGTGCTGAAGGACAATGTGAAATATTTTCCAAAAGCCTTGGGAGCTTATGAGGAACTGTTAGGCATTTCTTCTTCCCCATTTTATTCCATACGCCCTCTACTCTGAAGCTGACTTACCACTGCTCAGAGGGCAGGTTTCTGGAAACAGTAGATGCTTTCATTGCATCTAGAGGATTTCAAATAGACCAGAGTGATACAATCCTTCTCTTTTGTTTTGTGGAGCCAGAGGTTGAACCCAGGGCCTCCTGTAGGCCAGGCAAGTGCTCTCCCACTCAGCTAGATCCCCAGCCTGGAAGGACTTCTTGTGGTCAAAGTTGCTTTCTGATATGATGTATAGAGTGGGATAATTACTGAATTCATTTCAATGTGCCACAGTTCATGAGTTTATCCGTGCATGTAAGAACTAGATGACAGTGTCTTCATGAATGTAATCCAGGCCTCTAACATCCTTAAGTTTGGAGAATGAGTTTTGGACAGAATAATCTAAAGTAAATTACTGATTCAACTCTTCATCTTGACAGATTGAATTTTGTCTTTACAGACGGATATTCAGACTCTTGTCTGGGCAGAACCCTGACAAAGCAGATGAAATTACAGTGAACCACAGGAGGAGGCTTGCCTGGAGGGGTTCTCTAAGTTAGAGCTGAAAGGAGAGAAATAGGCAAGAGTAAGAAATACAAGAGGCTATTTCAAGCTCTCAAGAATGTCAAGTTTCTTGAGTGCTGGGACGGAAAACTCAGTGGCATTATTTTCAGTGCATACTTTACTTTGGGACTTAGGGTTAAAGCACTACCACAGCATCCCCGTTCTTAGAGGGTTTGAAAATGAACGATCTTAGCTTGGCTTGAAAACTACAGAATAGAATATATTTTTAGCATAATAGATCTCTTCAATCTGCTCAGAAAATAGACCCAGAGAAAGAGCAAACAGATGGAAGGCCATGTGCTATTTTGTCACAAGTCCAGGGTTTTAAACTAGATAAACACTGAAACCCTGCAGCCACAAATCTGTCCTTTCTCTAGCAAAATCCCATGGGATTTTCAGAACTGCTCTGATCAAATATGCACATTAAAAAAAATCCAGGAAGCCCTGCCAACCTCTCTGCTAGCACCATATAATAAGTGGCCTTGGTACATGGACATGAACCTATTTCTGTAGATAAAATGTGCATAAGTGGGTCTACAATGCTGATTACTTCAAGAGTCCAAATACTTGGACTACTAGGCTAGATAGAAAACCGTGCTGAGAAACTGTACAAATTAAGTTATTTTCCTATAGGCACGCATCATATCATCTATGGAGACTTGATGATAATTTCGGGCTGTGATCCAGTTGAGTTGTGTGTTTTTTTTTTTTTTTTCCAATAAATGATACTTAAGCTGTGCTGTGGGATGTTCTGTATGGCAAATGTGTTGCTAATTAGTCAATAAATAAAACACTGATTGGCCATTGGCTAGGCAGGAAGTGTAGGCGGGACAAGGAGGAGAATAAAGCTGGGAAGTGGAAGGCTGAGTCAGAGAGACACTGCCAGCCGCCACGATGACAAACAGCATGTGAAGATGCTGGTAAGCCACAAGCCATGTGACAAGGTATAGATTAATGGAAAAGGATTAATTTAAGCTATAAGAACAGTTAGCAAGAAGCTTGCCACGGCCATACAGTTTGTAACCAATATAAGTCTCTGTGTTTACTTGGTCAGGTCTGAGCTGCTGTGGGACTGGTGGGTGACAGAGATTTGTCCTGACTGTGGGACAGGCAGGGAAACTCTAGCTACAAAGCTGAGCCCTCAGGTGAACATTGGTTAGAAATCAACTCTTCTCTCTAACTTGTCTTCCCCTTGTGTATTTCATGCTATTCCTCACAAGAACGCTTCTCTCTTTCTAGGTGGTTGCAGTTGCAGTTAAAAAGGCATTTTGTGGAAGAAAGAATAGAATTACTTGGAAATGAAGACCCAGAGCAGAAAAGAGCACACCTGGAGAAGAAATGGAGCCTCTTGGAGGTTCGTCTCCCTTGCAGTGGACTGATCTTGGTTTAGTAAGTAGGCATCTGTTAATATTTGCTGAACTAGTGAACGAGTGAGTGTAAGTTGGAGGATAGGCTCTCTGCAACTCTTGGCTGCTGCTGTAGCAATTCAAGCATTTCTTTCTCACATGCCTTTTTCTTATTCAGCTCTCGCAAAGTGATAGATTAAGTAAACTTTTTGGTTAGCGTCTTTCACCATAACAGAGTATCTGGATTTAAAATATCCCCAGGAAATAGTTGAAAGCGTAGACTTAGTTTCCTTGTTTAAGACAAAACTGTTAATACTTATTTAAATACTTTAGAAATGTTAGTTGATACAGGGATGATCATGTATTCATTTAACCATGACAAACACTTGCATGCTTGATACAGGGATCCCAGGTATGAACATGGCCCATCCCTTCTACTGGGAAGCTCAGAGGAAATGAAGGTTGAATATGTATATAACTACAAGGTATTAGATTCCATGACAGGATGGCCTGGACACTGTGAAAAAATATCATTCTACCTTGGTTTAAAGTGAAAAAAAAAAAAAAGCAGAAAGGCTTCCCAGGGCCTGAAGGATAATATCACTGCCTTAAAGGAGAAAGTGTGGGGTATGAGGAAAGGGGGTCTTTAGCAGGCTGTTGGGAGAGGAGAGCATTCGAAAGGATCAGGACCACAGCAGAGGAGAGAAAGTGACAGGAAGTAGTAGCTTGAGAGAGAATCAGATTACAGCCTGGGGTAGGGGTGGGGGAGTCTACTGAAACTACGCAAAGTGTGAGGACTCCTCTGACTTTAGTGCATAGAACTCAAGATAACAGTGGCAGAACTGTCCCTGACACACACCCCACAGATAAAGTAGACTTGAATTTTCTAGGAAAACAACAGAGGCCTGAAATCGAAAGTGTCATTAGGTCAGCTCTCATATCAATGGATTTAACAGGTTGCTTGTGGGAAAAAAATTCAGTATCAAACTGACTTCCCGGCTGTGTCAAAAATCACTTCCGCCATTTCTCTTTGCCTTCTGGGCATTTGGTATGTGTGCAGAGGATGAAAGCTGATTTTACTAATAGCTGGCTTTCTCTACCCTTAACCAGCGCAGGAAGGTCAATCTCTGCTTGCTAATCAGGTGGCAGAGTCTAAAACCAGACAGAAGTTAAGTCTTGGATTATTTGATGTTGCAGATACTCAAGCTGACATCCCCTCCGAGCTAACAGTGGCCAGCCAAGAGGCGACCCCGACAGCAACAATCAGAACAGAGTGCTGTCCAACACTTTCCATCTAGCATTGAACTCTTTTTTTAAAAGTTTTTTTAAAAGGGCAGAGCAATGAGGGGTAATGCTAGCACAAAGCTGGAGTTATTATTGTTGTCTACATTTACATGACAGCGAATGACACAGAGACTGCAACGGAAATAAGCAGCGACAGATGTGAGGGTCACAGCTGGGAGTGTTGCCAGTTTTAATTCGTAATGCTCAGAGTTACCGACTAGTCAGGCAAGGAAATTGATTTCCTTCAAAACATGGATTTTCGCCTGTAATATCATTTTCTAATTGAGGAGACTAAGGAGTCAATTCAATCACCCTCTCTCCTTTATTTGATCTAAGAAGAAAAAATCTCTAAACAGAGAGACTTAGCATCCATGGTAACCTAGATACACACTCTCAGGAAACACCTAAATTAATCTCTCATCCTGCAATTGAAATCTATTTTTTTAAAATTCTTTCCCTCTGAAGTAAGGGAACAGCTGTCCGCAGTCTTCATCATATGCTTGCAAACTATTCTTGTCGCACCTCAGCCTTCCCTCTTCAGGTTGGATACACCTATTTCCCTTCCTTACTGTTCACAGAAATCACTGTGTTTGCTACTGAATCATCTTTGTTACGTTGAGAATCTCCACCATATTGACATGCTACACCAGGAGAACTTGCGGTCTGTGGGATCCAGTTGGAGTACAGTAGATAACTTGCAGTTCCTACATCTTGTATTCCCATCATATAGATGTGAGAATTAGGTTCTTCAGGCCTCAATCCTGACTTGAGTACCAATCTGATGGACAACCAATAGCAAAGCAATGATAAAAAAGAAACTTGCATATGAAATTTCTGCAGAAAATCAATGCTACTAGGATATGGATCCTTCTACAAGGGAAGAAGAGATCTGAGCAGAAGAATCAAAACTGTAAGTCTCTTTAAAGAAAAGCAGAAAAACCTTTGTGTGAAGTTGGGTTCAGTAATGACACCAAAACTATAGGCAGAAAATTTAAACGAAAAGATGTTGGACTGTGACAAAACTGAAATTGCACCACACAATACTAGTTCAGAGAGAATAAAAAAGCCAGAAAAGCCCTGAGAGAGGAAAACTGATTGAAAAATCACATCTATAATAAGGAGTTCACATCAAGAATAAAAAATATAAACAATCCAATTTAAAAGTGGGCAAGAATTTAGATAGCTGTTCCTCCAAAGAAGATCTACAAGTGGCTAAGGACATGGAGAGATGCTCAGCCTCACTCCATGGTTCACACAGTCAGTGGGAAGTGCAAATAAAACTACTACTTAATTTTGCGTTATTCCTGTTAATATGGGTGATATCTACAAAATACAAAACACCTGGTAGGGTGGATGTAGAGAGTCTGGAATCTTGTGCACTGTTAGAGAGAACATAAAATGGCACAGCCACTGTGGAAAATGGTAGGAGAACTCCCCAAGTCATTAAACACAGAATCGGTACCCAATCCTGCAACTCAGTTTCTAGTCACCGACCCCAAAGAATCAAAAGCAGGGATGCATGGCAAAGGCATCGTTCATTACAGCCAAGAGGCTGAGACAACTTGGTGTCTATGGAAGGCTGAATGGCTGAGCACAATGTGACATACACAGATGATGGAATACTATCTCAAAGAGAGGAGCGCTGGGTTGTGTTTCTCAGCTAAGACACTGACTAAGATAGCTGTGGAAGGACAGCTAGTGATTGACATGAGGTACTAGGAATACTAAAAATCACAGACTAAAAGAAGTATGAGCTCGTGGGTATGGGGAGTTAGCGTGCTCAGAGCTTCCGTCTTGAAAGATGAAAACGTCCTGGGAATGACAGTGGGTGATGACTGCTGCGGTGTGAATACACTTCACACCACATACACTTCACACCACAGAACCTAGCTCTAACAACGAATCCGCCAAATGGCATATGCTATGTTGCACGAATTTTACCACAGCAAACTATAAGAGGAGCCAGGCTGTAGAAGAGAAAGGGTCCTTTAGAAGAAGCCTTGCAGGAGGGCTCTTCCCTACTCTCCTTCCAGCGTCGGCTGTCACCTCACCCACGCCAGTGTGACGCTGGTTCCAGATGTGAGACCACCAGTCGGACTCAACTCTGTGTATGGGATCCATGGGCCAGTATACTTAGACCAAGGAAGACTGGGTGCTTGAGGCTCATGACTGTGACTGCTGCTTTGGAATGAGTCTGCATGTGCAGAGATTTGAGGGGACAAAGGCTGTGAGAATACCTGTAGGCAGAAGAGAGTCATTGTCAGACTTTCAGGACATCCTGAAAGGGGCCTACTTCAAGCACAGGAGGATCTTAGCTGAACAGTAGGAAGCATACATCAGGAGACTGGGGGGCATTGTGAGGAGGGAGCCAGAAGTGACCACCTGAGTGCTGCCGGAGAGAGGACAATGTCGGGGGACCCTGCAGGGACAGTTAACAAGAGATCCGTCTTTCAGATATGTATGTGCCAGACTAAGGCATATGAGCCAGACACTGGCCAGGGGTGGGGCAGGAGGAGCCCAAAGCAAGGCAAATTGAGAGAGCAGAGAGCTGGCCTATCGCTCCAGCTTTTGTACAAATGATGCCCATTGCTCCTTTTAATGTTTCCATTGATTTGTTGTGGGGCACTGGGGCACATGTCTGTGATTCTAGCACATGGGAGACTGAGGCAGAAGGATAGCTGTGATTCAAGGCCAGTCTAGGCTACTTAGTGTGCTTCGGGCAAGCCTGAGCTACCGAATGAGACCCTGTCTCAAATGAAACAAGACAAACTAAACAAAACAAAAACAAACCACCAAACCAAACAAAACACAACAATAACAAAAGACTGTCTTTGTCACAGAACACCAGTCTCTGAGTGAAGAGGAGAATGATTGTGTCTATGGAGAAGAATATTGCCTACATTCATATAGTTTAAAGGAATGGGGAAAATAGAAATAAGAGCGATTGTGAAAAATATTTAAAGGTTTATTATTATTATTATTTGTTATGTATATGTCTCTGTGTATGTGTCTGCGTGGGGGTATGTGCATGTTAGTGCATGTCCTCAGAAGCCAGGGTATCGGATCCCCTGGAACTGGAGGTATAGGTGGTTGTGAGCCACTCAGTGTGGGGGCTGGAGACCAAATTGGTCTTGTGCAACCTCTGAGCCACCTCTCCAGCTCACAAGAGTGCATTTTGACCACTAACCACTAGCCATGCTTGTTGAGCATACCAGCTCCAAGCTCCAGGTTCCCAGGTTCTTGAAGACCCAATGCAGGTTTCCTTGGAAACCCCTTACAGGTAAAAGCAAAGTCCATGGCCTCCAGGCTGATGGAGTCTTCATCTGTTTTAGTCCTAGCACTTGCGAGGATCCACTTAGCGTCTTTCAGCCCTGGTTTTTTCCCTTGCAGAATGGGGTTAATAATACTATCTGCCACTTAGATGGCTTTTGGAATTACACGAGACAATGAAAGTAAGTGTTTCTATATGTGGGCTATAATTGTTATTGTGGGTAGAAAAATTACAGGTGTTTGCCTTTTGAGGATTGTGTTTCCAACAAAGGATGTTGTGTCTTCTCTCTGAGATCCTGGAAACTGGCATTTGACAAGGAGCTTGGCAGTGGAATATCAGAGGCATCAAAGTCTCAGCTCAATTTAGCTCAGATCAAGATTAACGAAGAGTGTGCCCTGAGCAATGCCCTTGGCAGGGTCCATTTGGGAACCAGTGTCTGTGCAGAGACTCCAGAAGCGCAGAGAAGCTCCTTCCCAGGCAGGATTTGCTTCCTAAAGCCTTTACCATGGCAACAGGGAAACACTTGCAGAGCCCTGCAGCTGACACTGTGAAAAATATCACCTGTTCTCAAGGTACTCGAAATTGCACAGCATGACTCAGAGCAGCTTCCTCCTTCTGGTTATAGACTGGGTCATAAATGCTGAGCAAATACAGAGCATTAAAGGGGGGTAGGATCTGGGAGGAGTCGGGGGACAGGAAACCATGATCAGAATATATTGTATGACAAATTTATTTTTATTTTCAAATGTGTGTGTGTGTGTGTGTGTGTGTGTGTGTGTGTGTGTGTGTCTAAGGTACAAATGACCTTAAGAAGGAAGAGACCTGAAAGAAGAAGGGAGCCACACAGCCAGGTGCCTCATTCTCAGATTCATAGCAGGGTCAGGGCTAGGGTGGAGGCGGCAGTGACAGCTCTTATGAATGACAGTACCTGGGTAGTCAAGAAAATGAAGTGGTGGCAGTGAAGCTGAGTTGTAAATAACGGGGAATAGATGAGTGTTGGACAGAGCTCAGCAAAGACGACACCAGCCACACAGACATGCCAAGGGCCAGAGAAGTAGGAAGGCAACTCTGTCCTAGGTTGGGTAGGAGATCATTAAAGAATTTCAAATTTTTATCACATGGTGTTTGTGTGTGTGTGTGTGTGTGTGTGTATGTGTGTGTGTGTGTGTGTGTGTGTGTGTGTGTGTGTTCCACGGCACATGTGTCCAGGTCAGAGGACAACTTTCAGGACTCAGTTCTTTCCTTCCACCATGTGAGTCTCAGGGATTTAACCCAGGTTGTCAGGCTTGAAGGCAAGTGCTTTAAGCTGCTGAGCCATCTTGCTGACCCATTCAGGAGTTTTAAATGTGGGGTGACAATGTGGTTTGTAATTCCTTATGAAGATCATGGTGACTGCTATTGGAGACTGACCCAGGTAAGAGGTGAAGGGCAAGCAGAAAGAGACTGGGATGGGGAGTGGAGAATCATGATGTCTGGACTAGGGAAGCAGAGCAAAGAGAAGAAAGGTAAGAGAGGCTGACCACTTACTTCTGTGAGGTCAAGAGGGCACATTCCATACTTAGGTCAACAGCCTGTAGTGCATGGGCAATGGACACTCACTGCTTCAGACTCACTCCCCACTCCTGTTTCTCTGTCTGTCTTTGCAGCTAGATTGCCACACAGTTCAGCACGGAGATGCCAAGTGTGTGCTATGTGTGAGACATTGACCCTCCTGGCACAGAAGGGAGGGGACATATTCCAAACTCACAGTTAACTGTGGAACCATGACAAGTGCCAGAGCCGCAAAGGTGTGGGTCTTGCTGAAGGACAAGCTGGCCTTTTCACACATTCAAAGTGGTATTTTAATTCCCCACTTCAAACAGCTAATTCCTGAGGAGAGGCTCTCTGAAATGACGTGGTGCCACCAGAGGATTTTATGACTGAAAGTTGCTGAAAAGATCTGCACTTTCTACCCAGCCTCTGCAAAGTGGATTAGTTTAGTTAGAATTTCAATAATGTGGAGAGGTTGAAATGTTCAAGTCCAGAGCCAAATTATCCTGGGGTATCATTAGCCCCCTTAACAGCCATTTATTTCCTTCCCCTGTACCTGACCTAACATTTTCATGACCCATTGGGGTATATCTTTTGAAATGCATGAACAGATCCTGTTTTATTTTTCTGTCTGTTGTGATAAACACCCTGAGCAAAAGCAACGTTTTTCAAGTCTTTGCAAGAAGAAAGCCTCTAATAGGCTTACACTTTCAGGTCACGGAAGTCCATCATTGGCAGACATCAAGTCAATAACTTAAGACAGGAATTTGAAGCATAAACCATGGAGGCATGCTGCTTACTGTTTTGCTCCCAGCACATGCTCAGCTAGCTTTCTTATATAGCCCAGGACCATCTGCCCACAGTGGGCTGGGCCCTCTCATGTCAATTATCAATCAAGACAGTTCCTCATAGACATGGGTACAGATCAACCTGAGAAACCCACCACTAAGGCTCCCTCAGATCACTCTGGGATATGCCAAGTTGGCATCTGAAGATAACTAGGACAAATCCCCTAGTTTCCAATCAACCAAAGGTCTACAAATGCTGTCAGTCAGCATCAAGTCCTAGAGGAGTATTTTTCCCGGTTTACTGTAACCTGCCTACCAAATGCTTCCATCAATGTGTTTGAAAAGCACCTTGACTTTATTGTTTTGTTACTATAAAAACTTCAAGAAACTGTTACCACATTGGTACATAGAATTGAGGGTAACCTAAATCTATGTTCCTGGTCATGGTCACTCACATTTGGCTCCAGAATAAATGATTCTTATCCCCCTGGAGGGGAGTGTTGTATTTTTGCTTAGATATTTTAAAGCAGGGCAATGACATGGTCAGAGCACAGGTTAGATAGAGATGAAAGAGCATGGAGAGAATGGTTGGCACATGGCTAGGCCAGGATGGATGAAGGAAGCAAGAGTGAGGATGGAGATAGAAGACAGGGTGTAGCTGAAGTTTTCTCCAGTCCTGCCTGGCCCTGCAGCTGCTCATATTCAAATAAACACACAGACACTTATATTAATTATGAACTGTATGGCCTAATGGCTTAGGCTTCTTGCTACCTAGATCTTACATCTTAAATTAACCCATTTCTATAAATCTATACCTTGCCACATGGCTTGTGGCTTACCGGTATCTTTACATTTTGCTTCTCCTGGCAGCGGCTGGCAGCATCTCCTGACTCAGCCTTCCTCTTCCCAGCCTTCTATTCTCTGCTTGTCCCATCTATACTTCCTGCCTGGCTACTGGCCAATCAGCACTTTATTTATTAACCAATCAGAGCAATACCATTCACAGCATACTGAGCAATATCCACAGCAACATGGGATGAGGGTAAGATATACCAAGGACTGGAAGCCACTCAACTTGGCACTTGACTGCAAGTGCATGAGGATGGATGGGTTGGGGGAAAGCAAGAAGAAAAGGAAGACTCTCCCTTTCTCTCTCTTCCTGCATATGTGTATGCACATATGTATCTATGTATCTATGTGTCTATGTATGTATGTATGTATGTATGTATGTATGTATGTATATATGTATCTGTCTATCTATCTATCTATCTATCTATCTATCTATCTATCTATCTATCTATCATCTATCTGTCATCTACCTATTCACGGTTTCCTTAATTTGATTCCCCTCCCTTCTCTTTAACCTTTGTTACAAAGAAGCAAACTAAACATACATCTGGAATATTAGCATAGGATTAACGAAGTAAGGCCAGATCATTCTGAAAATATCATTGCAAATGATATTCATTCTTGTCAATTAATTTTAAGAGCTACATAATTATTATTATAAAAAGATTTTCCTACCAACTTGGTATGGCATAGTGTCAGTTCATATTACTTAGTCCTTAAATCATCAGGCTGTGAATGCTTTTACATTTTCCAGGGTATTGCCAAAGGAACCAGAAGTGACATTCTCAGGGCCACAGAGTTCATTCACAGTGGAACTTGGACAGTTCTAGTTTTATCGGCTAGTGCTGTGTAGTCATTCTAAACCAAATTATCCTTTCATGCAAACAGTTTTGAATATGGAATGTCTTAGGAGGATAACATATTTATTTAGAAAATTGTTTGAATAATAGAAAAATACTGATACTAGTAAATAGGTTGTATAATATTTTTGTTACATATCAGGGTGGTAATGCTACATTTTATTTTATGTTATACTACTGAACCCAGAGCCTGTGCATGCTTGGCAAATGCTCTACCACTGAGAAGCATCCCTCACTTAAAAAAAAAATACAAAAACCCCAAACTTTATTTTTGAGACAAGGTTTCACTAAGTTGCCTAAGCTAGTCTTGAGCTTGCTATATAGGACAGGCTGGCCTTGAACTCTTGATACTGTTATCTTAGCCTCTCAGGTATCCAGGATTAAAGATGTATTCCACCATGCTTAAATGCCAGTTCTTTAAAAGAGATTTTTGTTGGAGTATAGTAAATTTCCTTGTGTATTAATAGAATGGTTACAAGACTCCTTTCCTTACTGAGGATGAGAGGAACATTTTAACAACAAAATACAAAGGTATACAATTTTGGGCCATTAGTTCTGTTGAATAAACCTGGTGGTTAGTTACTTTGGGGTTGTTGTGACCAAAACATGTAACGAAAACAACTTTAAGGGAGGACAGAGTTCCTTTTGGCTCATGAGTTCAGTTTCAGTCCAGCGTGGGAAAGGCATGGTAGCCAGGGAATGAGGCAGCAGCTCCTCATGGGGACAGACCAGCAGACAGAAAACTGTAAGAACCAAGGACTGCTGTAACCTTCACATGCCCACCCCTACTGAATGATTTCCACCAGCTAGGTCCCGCCTCCTATAGGCTCCATGACTTTCCAAAACTGTGTCAGACACTGTGGACCAAAACATTCAAAACATGAACCTATTTGTAGGACACATCTCAGACGGAAACCGTAACACTTACAAAACCTCCAATCCTTCCAGTCATTTATTCGTTTGTAAAGTAACAATCTTGTTGGTTAACGTCCTATTTTCTGTCTGATAGCAGATATTCAGAAAGATGCTTGTAAAACATTTAATCAGTACTCAGACTGGTTTCTATGAGGAGAGAATCACAAGGCCCTTTATTGCCTTCACTTCCATCAGCCATTGAGGAATCCTCTATGAATGGCAGATAGAGAGGATGGAGCCTCTTCAGTTCTTAAAGGCAGGGCTTTGAACACACCTGCTTCAGGAGGGAGAGCTTAGGGTGAGCCGAGGGCAAGACTTTTCAATGTGCAGCTGCCATCCACAGCTCCAGCAGGGCTCTGCCCTATGAATCACCAGCTCCTCCTTCAGAAATAGAAAAACGCCGACAAGATGTCACAAGCAGGAATCTTTGATTCATTCAAAACCCTGTAGTCTCATCCAAGGTCACTGTTCGTCTTTACCCTTGGAAGATATTTTTCCTACAGGGCTGTGCCCTTTTCTAGGACCTACCACACCAGGGTGCATGGAAGTTAGGTTTCAAAAATTCCCTAACTCAGAGAATTAATTGATCTATTTATTGCCCACAGAGATGGAGGGAGAAAAGCCTCCCAGAGACCTGGATATTCACAGGATGGTGAAAGAACTGTTTGAAACACTTGGCTTCCAAAATTCACAGCTGGAGGCCTCAGGATGAGATACTATGTGGAAGAAACAACAATGGAGGCCAGTCGTTGACCTGCTTTCTTTAGAAGGAGGAAAAGAGCAACCCAAAATATGTAATTTTATATCTACTTTAACAAAAGTTTCAAAACAAAGATGCCTGTTGCTATGATTGATTGATAAATAAAATGCTGATTGGCCAATAGCCAGGCAGGAAGGATAGCGTAGGTGGGACAAGGAGAGAGGAGAATGCTGGGAAGTGGAAGGCTGAGGCAGAGAGACACTTCCAGCCACTGCCATGGGGAGCAGGATGTAAAGCACCGGTAAGCCACGAGCCACATGGCAAGGTATAGATTTATAGAAATGGGTTAATTTAAGATATAAGAACAGCTAGCAAGAAGCCTGAGCCATTAAGCCATACAGTTTATAAATACTATAAGTCTCTGTGTGTTTGCTTGGGTCTGAGGGCCGAGGGAGTTGGGTAGGAACAGGATAACTTCAGCTACAGATGCCCTTAAACTCTCTAGTGCGACAACCCCATTAATAGGAGCAAGACTTTTTAGATGCAGTGAGTAGGCTATTCCTTACAGAGAAGACATTAATTGTGAGTTCATACTACAAAAATGCATCCAGTCTGACTAAACTTTCTGAGATGTGTTTCCATTGAATTTATCTGGTACCAGGAGACTTGAGAAATTGCTGTATTTTGTGCATGTTTTGGACTTGACTGCTCCAAAGTCTTGACAATATGTTTAGTTTGCATAAATCAGGCAAAACATATTTTGTTTTGTTCAGCAGGCTCTGAACTTTCACAGTTATTTCATTATCTGTTCAGATGGTCCCTCAGCCTTCCTTCAACCCAAAGGGAAGTTGTAAATGTTGTTACAATACAACCCTCCTGGCGCACTGGCAGCTGTGTAGTTTGAGAAGGACCAGGGTCCAGGGATCTGGGTAAATCCAAGAAACTTGGGTCATTAACTTCTCAAGTTGAAGAGCGTCACTACTCAGCAGGTTTTGCAGAAATCTGTTCAAAGCTCTCTTAAATTTGTTCTTTTCATAGTTGTTTAATTTTGACTTACTTCATGATGAATTTAAATTTTCATTATTTCCTGCGTTACTGCTATCGTCTGCAGTTTTAACATGAAATGATTTTTTCTCCCCCTTTTTACTATGTTATTATTTCTCTATGCTCTTATTTAGCTCTCTTAGGCTTTCCATATCAAGGTTTCAACCTCTAGGTCTGCTGTCTGGGTTTTAGGGAATTCTTCACGCTCTCTTATCCTTCCTCGAGAACATTCTTCCTCTACTTTCTCTCAAGTTGTGGATTACTTCCTGCTAAATTTTCCACTTAGAAATTTGCTGTAATAGGACTATATTTCACTTTTTCCCCCTTTAAAGCATAAGATGTGAAAGAAAAGATTTGGGAATCAATTAGTCAATGAAAAAGTAGAGGAAATATTAACCCTCCATTGGTCCTTCTAGGTTCATCCATTCACCACTTATGTGACAATTTTTTCATATTGTTTTACTGGTATGACAAGCAGTGGAGATGCCACACAACTATAGCCAAAGACTCTGCTTTCTTCATGTGTCTATTCACAGAGGACAAAGAAAAACAAAGCATTGGTAGTGATGCGGATAAGTGTTACTCAAGGGGGAAAGCAGAGGACACGGTATTCTGTTTAAAACATGTGGTACCTGCCCATGATCACAGCACTCAGGAGGTTGAGACAAGTGGATTACAAGCTCTAGGCCAGCCTGGGCTACATAATGAGAACTTGTCTCAAAGCAAACAGACAAAATTATCTTTAGGAATTACTAGAGAGGGAATAAAATAAGGTGTGCACCCCTTTGAGGGCATACTTCAAGATATTCTGTGTAGAACCTGAGTTAAAAAAAATTAAAAATCCAAGAAATAGCCATTATTTCATGATGACAAGTCTGCAAAGACTATTTGGGCATTTCAACTTCCCTTCCTGAGAATGTATGGAGGATGTGTCCCAAGGCGCTTTAATGAAGCTAAGTATGACGTTAGACTTGACCGTCATTCTCGCCAGGGCAGATTTTGTTAACCAGCTCTGAATGCTGGTGGAGAAGAAGCCCTACAAAAGGAAAGGCAGGTTTTTGCAACTCCTCCACAGCCTGCCACGTGTTAGTTCACAAGGCATTGTCCAGGCTCAGTAATTTCCTTTGCTCTAATGTACTGTGTTTCTCTTTACCAAGCGCTGGCCTCTTTAATTTCCTTAGTAATTACTGTAGCTCAGCCCACTGTTTTCTCTGTAACTCAGGCCCTATTCTTTGGTCCATTGTCTTGAATAATTAATGTGGAGCAATTATTATTCCACACACTTAGAGATGTTATTTGCTAGAACTATGGTGTGCCGAATAAAATGCCAACATGAGAACAGGAAAATCATTAAAATCTAAAAGAGTGAGTCCCCTCAGTGTTCACTATGAATCTAAATGCAAATGTCCTCAGGAGGGTGATTTTAGCCTTGGAGTGAATCAAATTTTTTGGCTACTTAAGAACTCCTTATTCCGTTCATTATTTATTTATTTATTTTTTATTAATTAATTAAAAACAAGCTCTTAATATAAATTATTCAAAGCTGCGTTAAGCACTGAATTAACTTATAGAATGGCTAAAATGACAATAATGAAAATTGAAAAGTATCAATGACAGTATAGAGGGTGTTAAATTCTTTTTCTTTTTTGGTTTTTCGAGACAGGGTTTCTCTGTGTAGCTTTGTGCCTCTCCTGGAACTCACTTGGTAGCCCAGGCTGGCCTTGAACTCACAGAGATCCGCCTGGCTCTGCTTCCCAAGTGCTGGGATTAAAGGCGTGTGCCACCACCGCCCGGCTGGGTGTTAAATTCTAATACATTGCTAGATGTAAAGTAAATTAGTACAATCACTTCAGAAAATTGTTTAGGAACTAAACACACGGCCATCTGATAACCTGCACCTTCATTTCTAGATATATACTTGATAACAAGGATAATGAGAACTCATGAATGAATATTGATATAGATTCATAATAACTCAAACACAGAAATTATATAAATGCTCATTAGTATCAGAGTAAATAAAAAAAGCTAGGCTTGGTGGTTGTGAACACTTTTAATTTCAGGCTAAGGAAGGAGGATATCAAGTCTGAGGAGGGCCTAGACTATCCACTGAAACCCTATCACAAAAACAAAAACAGAAAAATAAACCTCAAAATAAAAACAACCAGAATTTATTTTAAAAAAGACCTAAAAAATGTCTAAAATTAAAATAAAAACAAACAAAACAAAAGCAAAGACTCCAGACCAAAACTGTGGTATTGCCTATAATATCATAGTATACAATAACAAGAATAGAATCAACACGTATCAATAAGGCTGTGTTGTACAAATATAATAATGAACAGCAGAAAGTAGATACAAAATGAAACATGGACTAGATGATAAATTTTACATAAAGTTCAAAGCCAGGCAAACCAATTCATTATGGTAGAAATCAGGAGAGTACTTGTTTAGAGTGGTTGAAGGGGTTGATGTTTACAAGTTTAAGTTGTGAAAATTAATTAAGTTACCCACTTCTTGTGTTTGTGTGCTTATATGTATGTGTGTGACTTTTTTCAACAAAAATTTAAAAAGAGAGAAAAATAGAGAGAAGAACAGAACAAAGGAAGTTAGAGAAGGGGAAAGAGAGAGAAAGAGAGAGAGAGGGAGGGAGGGAGAGAGGAAGATTTGTAAGAGAAAAAATAATCTAATCATTGGTTAATGCATCATAGGTAGAACTAGAAAAACATTGGCAATTTTTACCTTTGACAATCCCTTATTTCTCTTCTGGGAGCTCATTTTCAGTTTTGTGAATCTGGGGACATTAAAATCATTCTTTTCAACCTCCTCACTATTGTCATTTTCATGAATTTGGGAACATTACAATCTTTATTCCTTTGTTTTCTGTATGAAAATCATCTTTAAGAGTTGATGACCATAAATCATTACTTTAGGATAAAACTGTAATTGGGGATTCAACATCTCCCGTGGCAAGCTTCATTCTAAGACTTCACCTATTTCCAGTGTCCACAAATCTTTGGGCTCCCACTAAGGAAACTTCAGCAACTATAGTAGGTCTGAGGGACAGAGATTCTGAAGTTCTAGTTTGGACTTTTGCTTTTTATTCTCATGATACTGTCAATACTGGTTGAGCACAGTACACTTTCCTTTATGAAGCATGTTTTTTGTATTGTCACAGCATTTCCTACATTCTTCCACTAAAGAAAATTATCGTTCCTTTGTGTAACATGTTACTGATGTGTTTAACCCATACATTAGAACTTAGGTTTCTTGAAGGCAGAGATAACCTCATTCATTCCTGTATCTCCATGTGACCATGCACAGTGTTTGGTACAGAATCCACCTAACCTTTTGGGAACTCCATGTCATTTATTATTTGTTGAGACACATAAAATAAGGAAAACTTCCCAATTGTTCATGATGTCTGTACAATGGGAATGCAAAAAGCATCACACAAAGAAGAGAATTACAGCCCCAAAGAGATGAAAATCCATGTAAAACCCCAACAGGAAGAATCTGGAAACACATTAAAAGGAAAACAAACAAAACAGGATCAAGCAGAAACTCTCTGAAATACAAGACAGTAATGACCCCAGGTTCTGGACTAACATAAACAACATTGGTAGACATCAGGAAAGCATATTACCCTCTTTATAGAACTGGTAATCTAAATCCAATACTCTTTGTAATTAAAAATATCAATTCAAGTAGGACTTGATAGCTATTCCTTAAAATAATGAGATGTCTTTCTGTCCATCCAGCCATTCTTCCAGTCATCCCTCTATCTATCTTCTTGTCTGCTGTCTGTATTATCCCCAAATGACATCAAAATTATGGGGAAACAAAAGGGTACAAATAGGATGCCTGCTGTTAGCATTACTTTTTAACAAAATGAAAGGAAAAGAAAGAAATCAGAAGCACAAAAATTACAAAGGAGGTAAATCTATTATCATTTTTCGACAAGAGTGTTTACTTGAAAAACCCAAGAGAGCTAGCAAAAAGTGCATGCAAAGAAAGAGAGAAATCAGGAAGACACAACCTCAATTAAGAAAGGTCAACAATCTTTTATAGAAATGCAAGTTAGAAGGTGTAATGGGAAAGAGAACACATTGAGAATACAATCTGAAGCCAAAACAATGAGGAAACCTTCACAACTTCCCAATATTTTTGAAGACACTAACAAAAGAAAAGAAAAAAAAAACATTGTACTTATTGGATCAGAATAGGAGGCAATTAAGCAAGTTGTCATATCTCCCTAAGGGAATTTATGAAGACAACATGATCTAAAGTAGATGCTCCTGAAATTCATTTACTTATAACAAATAAAGAATGATATCTTGGAAAAGAAGAGAGAATTTAAAATAGATTGTAAAGTCTTAACAATTAAGTTAATATAGTTTATGCATGTGAATAGACAGATAAATGAATGGTAAACATTAAAACATAGCACTGATCACGCATAAGGCTATATTCATCTTTTGGATAGGGGGGTGAGCCAAGTGGATGAAAAGATTTGGATCCACTTTTATCTCAGAATAAATTCCAAATGGATGAAGTATTTTAAAATGGCACCATGAAAATTCGAGAAGTAACAAAAATTGTATTTATAGCTTGAGAATGGGGAAGACATATTAAACTCTGACTCCAAATCCAGAAGGTTAAAAAGAAAAACAGTAACAGAGATGCCATCTGCATTATGGGAATTTGTTTCTGAAAACTGAAAACTATTCCTTTAAGATGTCCCTGAGAAAGAAATAGTTAGTAGATGATGTGGCAGGAGAGATGATGCGGTTGGTAAAGTGCTTAGGGTACAAGCATAAGGACTTGTGTTTGGGTCCTCATCACCCATACAAGAAGCCAGGTATATTATAGCATAAGTCTAATATAAGAGCTGGGTGGGTGGATCCCTGAAGCTTGCTGGCCAGCCATTCTATATAAATCAGTTAGCTCTAGGCCAAGGAAGAGACTGTCTGAAGATGAAGGTGGGAAGACATTGAGGAAGATGCCCAGTACTCACTTCTGGCTTCTGCACATGTACACATAAACGTGTATATGCATATTTGCATGTGCACACATACACACACACACACACACACACAAAGAGAGAGAGAGAGAGAGAGAGAGAGAGAGAGAGAGAGAGAGAGAGAAAGCAGACAAGAGCCAGTGTAAATATGGTTTGAAGATGTCTCTTCATGAGAAGATGATATTGTTCTTTTCCTTTTTATGTTCCAGCTTAACAACTGTGATAGCTATGCAGCACATTAGGCTGTTATTTATTGCTTCACAGCTGACATGCTGATGATGCTATGACCTTTGCCTGTCTCCATCATGTCTAAAACACGATGTAGAAACCACATTGTGGGTATGCACAGATGTTATCATCTAAGACACGTTATTGCAAATGAACGGTTCTCTCCTGCCCACCAGGTCATAAATAACCACTCAGAGGCTTAATATTACTTATAAATGCTCAGTTGGTAGCTCAGGCTTATTACTGACTAGCTCTTATACTTAAATTAATCCATAATTCTTATCTATGTTTGGCCACATGGTTTGGTACCTTTTCTCAGTGCAGCATTCTCATGTTGCTTTCTCTGCATCTGGCTGGCAGACTTTCTGACTCCATCCTCCTTCCCATCATTCTCAGTTTGGCTATCCCACCTAACTTCCTGCCCAGCTACTGGCCAATCAGTGTTTTATTAAACCAATTTGAGTGACAAATCTTTACAGTATACAAGAGGAGTATTCCCAGCATGTTACCATGTCTAAGACATGATGTCCGTGTCCATCATGAGTTGGAGTGACTAAAGGTAAACATTTTGCTTTGTTTCTTTCAAGTTCCAACTTGCTTGATATCAAGCACCAGAACTGAGAAATAGTGCTTCCTTTTATAGAAGTCTTTCTAATCAATGGAGAAAAGCTTTGTGGGTAACTGTTGGGTGATCTCCAACAAAAACCTGGTAGTAGCCATATGGGGATATTTCTCAGTGGAACAACATTTGCATAGCATGTGTAAGCCCCAGGAGTTTGATTGCCTAGTACCACAAAACAATAGGCTCTGGGTAATAAAAGACTTGAGTCTGTCCTCTACTAATTGCTTTATTATGACAATAACACACAACTGGTTCTATCAGAGACCTGCTCATATGACCTTAAGGATACCAGAAGTGCAGAGATGAGATTTGACCTTGTATGAAAGTATTTCCTTATCTAAACAAGAAAAGGGATTTGAATGTCAGTCAAAGGGGGACAACCAGCAATGGACATTTGGACAAAGGATGGCAGAAAGAGAAATCTCCACTCAGTAGAGCCTGAGTGGAGACTTTGGATTCTTTTCACACCCTCATGATAGACCAGGAATCTTGGATGATCAGTGATGATTCAGGCTTACATCTCTTGTTATTTACAGATCTTTCATTCTCAAAATAAAATGGGTGACAAACAACACCTGATCCTCTAGACATCTCTGTTTTACCTATTTTCTTATCTCTGTCCCCTTGGTATAGAACCCTCTGTGCTGAATTCCTTCAAACTGGCTGGATGTTCTGCTCTGAAGTTTGATACTCTAAAATGGCGCCCTCCTGTGATATCTCCAGTATGAAGGGAGCACCTGTCATACATATCAATTGGTGGGGGCTGAAGTGACTGCATGGGGAAAACCATTCTAGGAGGAATCAAAGTTAAGAAGGATTTAGGGCCATTGGGTTTTTACTATTTTGGTCCAATTTACAGTAGTATGTCAGAGTGAGGAAGAGTTAGAGTAATAGGAACTAAGAATGAAAGGACTACTGCAAAATACAAACAAAAATAATGATAAATAAAGGCAAGCAGCCTTGCAAAGACATTTTTAGGTAGTTGTTTACTTGAAGAAATAATTTGAGACTGTCACTTGCTTCAAATTTTAGTGTACCAATTCTGATTCCAGGTATGGTAAGTACTGATACTTAGAATCTAGAGCAGTTGGGATCTTTTGGGCTTCCTTGGAGACATTCATGAATATTGATGATTTTTTCCAGAGAAATGATAAGGGCATATTTGAGAGTGATATTAGGATGGTAGCTTCAGTTTTAAAAGCACTTATCTAATAAAGTTGAAAGAAGATGCTTCCCTTAGATTCAGAAAGCAATGTCCTTGAGCTAATCAGTCTTAGTTCCTTTTAATCCTCCAGGGTGATGGTAGCTTTCTCAATTGTGCTCTTAGGGAGACCAGCTACATTACTTCAAATTCCACATTTCTTTTTTGTGTTCATTTTAATTTTAATTTATAAATGTCATTCTACCACTGGGGAAATAAAATTTACTGGGAGGAGGATAACTAATTTCTATACATTTGAGAAGAAATTGGTTAGGAAATTTGTCAAAATACTTGTCTTGGAAAACAGAAATCACACACAATATCTGGACTAACCTCCTCATGGAACAGAATATCAACAATACATCATCACGTAGTGCTGGGCATTTAAGTGATACCGCACAAGTAGAGCTTATCATATTTAAAGGCTGTTTCGTTGTTGATGGCTAAGATAACTTAGTGGGCTACACAGATCCTGGATCCAAAAATCATTTCCTACAACATTTAGTCAACAAATATTTATTGAGCACTTGGTTCTAGGTAGGTATCATTGTGTGGTAATAAGAGGCATTTCTCATGGTCTCCAGACCTTACCCTCTAGGACCAAGAAAGATCAAAATGGATTTCAAATTATAATTGCAGTAATGATAAGTGGATTTTAGTTTTGTGATCCTTTGAGTAGAATCCTCAACAAAGTTGGTGTGATGATGACAAACTTGTGCCAAGGGCTTAGAGAAGATATGATAATATACATTTAGGGTCAGGAAGGTTCTATGAAGAACCCTCTAGGCCTGAAGGATAGGTGGACATGAGTTGAAGAGCTAGGGTTGGGACTTGAATCCTATCAATACCTGGGACCCCTCTTACTTTCCCACTAAATGATGTAATAATCCTAATTGGCAATAAAATATTTTCTCTTGGGGCTGTGGCTAATATTTTTAACTGCAAACATATGTTGATACTTCTTTTATTTCTGAAGATTCTAGATGATTCTTGATGGCTCTGACGTCAGGATGGATATTAGACTACAGTGACGTTGAAGACCCACTACTTGACAGTGTTCATTCAAGAGATGTGTTGCTCACCGTTCATGACACCCCATGCTATGTGCTGGATTTTCCTTCTTATGTTATGAAATAGCCATGTATTAGTATTCAAAGTCTTTGTATATGGATGTTATAAAGCTTCAAAAACACTACAGATGATTGTTACATAGATTTAGGCATACTTCTTTGAAAAGCTGTAAATTTATTTATTTTTTATTTATTTATCTGTGTATATCATGTGCACCCTATGATGTACATATGGAGGTTAGAGGACAACTTTTAGCAGTTGGTTCTTACTGTCACGTGAGTTCTGGGGATCAAACTCAAGTTCTCATGCTTGGTGGCAAGAGCTTTTATCTGCTAAGCCATTTCACTGGCTCTTGGTCTATTTCTGATCAAAACATATTCTGACACATGCACACAGACACACAGACACACAGACACACATACACATCAACCATACGTAGGACATTGCTGATAGCTATTATCTTACTGTATTGCACTGGTGCTCATATCAAAGCAGGACAATGTTTAAGAGTGAAACTGCTCTTTGGCTTAGGATTTAGTGAGATTAAATGGAGGAGTGTGTTTGGCTAAACCAGAAAACACTGAAGTATGAAGGTGTTTTGGTTTCTTTTGCTTGTTTGTGTTCTTTGAGATAGGATCTTGCTAGGCAGCGCAGGCTAGCCTGAAACCCTTGAGCCTCTACCTCAGCCTCGCTCCCAAGAATCTTGATTCTTCAGTAGCTTGCATTAAAATTGTCATGAGTATTAGGATAAGGAAGATTATCATAAGCATACAGTAACCAGGCAAATGTTCTGTCTTTTAGTAACAGCTTTATCAGCTGGGTTTGCCCTGTAGTCTTTCTCTGGTTTATTTCTCAACATCCCCTTACTTACTCAGTATTGGTTTAGAAAGAAATGCCCACTTTATGTGTGTGTTTTGTATATATGTTTTCACCCAGGCATCTTTCTTTCTTTCACTTACAAACTTCAGGAGAAATAAGTGGCCCAAGCAGAGACGCAGATTTACTCTTGTCTCATATTTGTGTGATACAGAAGTGGCACTTTCTCCCTGCCCAGATGCTTTTTAGATAATGTTTTCCAGTTCATGCGGCTGAATGGTTTTTTGGGATGTACTGAGTAAATCAAACACAAATCTGCCTATACAATCTAAGATCACCCCTCACCACTGTGAACATGGAGATCCTCAGCAAAGTTAGTTCATTGAACACAAAGGAAGATAGAACCAGGAAAGCACAAAGATGCACACAGAGCCAAATTGAATGTCTAGAAGGGAATGGTGCCTGCAGAGGCCATCAATAAGCTCCGTATTAGCAGGAAACACAGTGATGCTCACACCTGCAGTGTGGGCAAGTTTGCAAGAGCTTACTCACTTGAGATACTGCATATGGGTCTTACAACAACCGTGAATCCCCCAAAGCAGCTTGCTTGCATTGACCTGCAGTGTATGCTTCATATACTTCATCTCTACAACTCGCTGGGGAGCAGCCATAATTTGAGATATAGGGCATCACATACATGGTCTGCATGCTGTGAAGCCATAACTCTGCAGAGTCCCCAAACAGACATAAAGCTCCCACCAGCTGGTAGTTTGTGCATATTTAGGCCAGATAGTTGTGCTAAAAATTTCAAATATTTTTCTTCCTGAGAATTTTTACAGTGGGCTGTACCTTTCCTCTTTTTATTTACTTATTGAGTAACAGGCTCCCTTTAACTATTATAGCCATAATTAAAAGTGTGTGTGTGTGTGTGTGTGTGTGTGTGTGTGTGTGTGTGTGTGTATGGTGGTATTGTATTTGTACTGAAATGTGCTTTTATTTGTATGTTAATAAATAAAGTTTCCTGGGGGTCAGAGCTAATAGCAAGCCTTAGCAGAGCTGGGTGTTGGTGGCGCATGCCTTTAATCCCAGAACTTGGTAAGCAGAGCTAGGTAGATCTCTGTGTGGTCAAGGATACAGCCAGCATTGGAGAAACACGCTCCAATGTGTGTCTGGAGGTCTGTACAGACAGGCAGTGATGAGGCAGTCATGTGATTGGGTTTACAACCAATGAGAAGGCAGAACAGAAAGTCTATACAAAGACAAACAGACAGAAAGTAGGTCTCTTTCGGAGAGGTCTCTTGGTTCAAGAGGCTAGCTGCAGCAGGCGGGTAAGGCTCTTAGCTCTGATCTCTTGGCTTTCTTCTTTGCATTGGTTCTGTGTTTCTTATTTAATAAGATGGTTGGTTGCATCTACATGTGTGTAAGGGGGGGAGACATACACAGAGATGGACACAGAGAAACAGAGACACAAAGAGAGAAACAAAGACACAGAAACACACAGAGAGACTATTCATGACTATGTTTTTTTTATTTTTATTTTTTTTTTGGTTTTTCGAGACAGGGTTTCTCTGTGTAGTTTTGTGCCTTTCCTGGAACTCTCTTTGGAGACCAGGCTGGCCTCGAACTCACAGAGATCCGCCTGGCTCTGCCTCCCGAGTGCTGGGATTAAAGGCGTGCGCCACCACCGCCCGGCGTTTTTTATTTTTTATTTTTCTTTTTTTTTTTGGTTGACTATGTTATTTAAACATGGAAAGCTCTTCTTCTATCTTTTTTTCATCACTTGGTTGGTTGTTCCTTCAGAGCACCTGTAGCCATTGAAATTCATTTGCCTGGCTTCTTCATTGACTGGACTAGAAGACAAGAGACCTATCCCCTGCTACCTCAGTGAGCCAGCACAGAGGTAGTTCTGGTACACACGAGGCATTCAACACATATCTGAAAGAAGTTTACTCTGTCATGTCTTTGAGTAAAATAATTATCATTTTAATTAGTTGCTAACGTGAAATAAAGCAACAGTGCTCTACCTCTGCCGCTGTGCAGACGAACAAATGGAAGGTGCAGGTGTTGTGTATCATTCAAAGTTATGGCCAGGACTGTAGCCAGGTCTCTGCCTCATTCTCAACTACTCCTGCTACACAAGGGCCACATTTGCAATGTTCACACTTACAGATTGAAAAGCATTTATGAAGTGTGTATCATAAGCAAACACAACGGGCATGATGTTGATGAGACCATGTCCTTTGAAAGCATCTGAAAGCATTTTTTTAAGTAATAATATTTAAAGAACCAGACTAAAAAAATGAGTTTAAGGCTGAGAGGGGCATGAATCACTCCAGGTAATGAGGGTAAATGGGCTAAGTTAAGATATCAATGGGCCAATTACTGAGCTAACTCTATTTAATTATTGTTTCTAAAGTCTTTATTTGCAGAAGGAATAATTCTTGAGAGCATGGATATATGTAGGGAGACAGATTTATAGTCCAAGATAGTGTTCTCAAAATCCATCCTTAAGCTCCTTAGGAAGCCACACTTTCCCGGGAGTAGGCAAGAGTGAATAGCAACTTCTTTCTTAAGGTTGTCTGGGTTCAAAGGGGATACTTGGATAAAATTATGATTGGAGGGGCTTTCTTCCCCCCATTAGCAGAGGACATATGCATTAGTTTGCTTTTTTATGTGTAACCAAATATCTAATAGAACATTTAAAGGAAGGATTATTATTATTATTATTATTATTTAAACATTTAAAGGAAGGATTATTATTATTACTATTATTACTATTACTGCTGTGGGATGGTTTGTATGTCAAATGTGTTGCTCTGATTGGTTAAAAAATAAAACACTGATTGGCCAATAGCCAGGCAGGAGGAAGTATAGGCAGGACAAGGAGGAGAAGAATTCTGGGAAGTGGAAGGCTGAGTCAGATAGACACTGCCAGCCGCCGCCATGAAAAGTTGCATGTGAAGATGATGCCGGTAAGCCACGAGCCACATGGCAAGGTATAGATTTATAGAAATGGGTTAATTTAAGATATAGGAACAGTTATCAAGAAGCCTGCCACGGCCATACAGTTTATAAGTAATATAAGTGTCTGAGTGATTATTTTATACGTGGGTTGTGGGACTGTGGGGCTTGGTGGGACCTGGAGAGAAGCTCTCCAGCTACATATTACTATTATTAATTTCAGACCATGGTTTTAGTGGAGGGGTCCACGGTAGCATGGCTCAAGTACTTGGGCAGTATATCATGGTGGCAAGAGCATATGGTGGAGGCTAATCTGCACTTGTTGGCAGTCAGGAATCAGAGAATGGACATACAGACTCATGATGACCCATTTCTCTTGCTAGCCCCACCTCTTACCTTTTGCCACCTCCCAATAATGCCATCCTCTCACGAATCCATCCGTCAAGTCCTTGTCCTCAAGACTGAATTGTCTCTGGAGACATCTTCACCAACACACTCAGAGGTGCATTGCACTACTTCTAGACTTTTCTTAATCCAATCAAGTCAACAATCAAGATTATCTATCTCAGTGATGACCTAGCAAACATATTTCTCCCTTGGCATATTGCTCATTGTTGTTGAGGCATATTTTTTCCATTTTACTATTATAGATTGTTCAGCTACTGGTCCTAATGATGATAATGAATGGCATGCAGAACTCCAATTTACTCCTACACATGATCTGGCCATTATGGTAACTGATACTGGTCATCCTCACAGTTACCACAATGGCATAGGGATGCTCATCTTACAAGGGTGGAAACTGGGCTACCTGTATGCAACTGGTACATAAATTGAGGCAATATGGTACCAGTGGCCAGCAGCAGATCCATTGCAGCATGCTGTCTGTCACCCAGTACTCTGAAGTCTGTATTTTGATTGTAATCTTCACTCTGGAGAGCAAATGCCAACTGTTCTATGGAGCTCCGGCTCCTTTCAACACTTCTCTACTTCTCTACTTTCAATACTCTCTTTCAACACTTTCTCTGGACCAGATCCTTATCCCCCCCTTCCCATGTTCCTGCCCCAGCTCCAAGAAGCAAGATATTCTTTTCCATCTTGATATTCCCAACAGTGCTGTAGCTAACAAATGCAGGTAACAGGTGTTTGGAGAATGTTTGCTCAATGAGTCAATACATTTTCAGAACTAATTGCCATTCCATTCACTTTATTAATTATATAGCAAAGCCCAGCAAGTCATTTCCAAATGTTATGTTTTAATTAGTAGTTAATTTGACTTAATCCCTGGGGAATGAGGAGGGTCTGCAGAGGGAGAAAATATAAAAAGGACAGTATTGATTAAAATTTTTGAATTGGAAAACTTTGATGGAAGTATAATTACATGCGAATCTTAATCTTCATCAACAGAAGCTTTACTTAATTAAGTTGTCTTTGTGTGTATATTCCTAGGTATTCAGTCTTCCCAACCGGAATCACACCTTCTAGTGGCCAGTAAGAGTTTCCATGTTGTGTTGACACTTTAGGGCTTAGAACAGATTAGATTTTTCTATCTAGACTGTGTGTCTCTTTTCTCTTTTTGGCCTTAGTTCATTTTGCTGCACTTCTGCTAACACAGTCTGATCCTATCACCCTTCTTGTGACGCCTCATTTATGCTTCCAGCCTCCTCTGCCTCTCCTGCTGTTCTCCTCAGCTCTCAGAAACCTGACTCTCATCTGCATTTCTTTCAGCTTTGGGTCCAACTGTCATTACAGCAGAAAGATCCTGGAGAAACTCAATTCTTGTATCACGTTCTGCCGGTTTTCAGAATTTGCTCCCCTCTCATACCTGTGAACTCTCAGGATTATAGAGGAATCAGGAGAGTAAAATATCTGCACTCGCCATTGATACAAGCTCAGGTTTTTCCTGGGCTTCCTATGCCTCTCAGTTCTTACATGTATGTGTCACAAATCTTACAGCAACTTTATAAATGAAGTATTGGTGATACCAGGTAATGTGCATCCTTGGGAACAGAGTGGCTCCTAAATACTTGGAATGGTTATCATGTAACTTTTTTTTCAGGCATTAGGAAAGTCTGGGGAAATGTTGGTGAGGTGTTATGAGCACGAAACAAGACATGAGGATCTGAAGCAGGTCTGCAGATAGTTGCAGTGACAAAAAGTATAATCTAGACCACAATTTTTTGTGACCATGGAATTGACTAGCTTGAGGTAAACCTACTTCAGGTCAGTAGCATCTACATTGACATTCTTGATACCAATGTTGATATATCTGTGATAACTTTGGTTGGCATACATCACCTCCCTCAATTATCAGGTTTTTGCCTTCTTTATTTGCATATATTGAGATCATGGACACAGAATTATGGTTGTCACAACCAAGCACATTCCTCAAAGTTGCATGGATTTTCAAATATGGCTGATGGTTTTAAGGATATTTAGGCACAAATCTTTTTACTAAGCACCATTTTTCAGAGGAAAATCTCTTGGTTTTTCTATAGCATTCATCAAAGGAGCAAAGCAATACTTGAGGAGAAAAAGATAAAGAAGAAGAAAGCAACTGACATTTCTACCAAGTGATTATTACTCACCCTGGGCCAGGACTTCCACCCTAAAGTGAAGCCCATAATGGGTGGCAGAGAATTATGATCTCATTATAGGTATCAAGCACGGCCTTTAACTGCAGCAGCAGCAGCAGCAGCAAGAGGAGGGGAAGGAATATGGCTAAGAGTAGGACTGAATTCATAAAAGTACTGAAGCCAGTCTTCAGAGTGGCTTTCTGCTGGAAAACCTTTCACATCCTTCCATCTTCGTCATCCCAGGGAGATACACACAGAGGACTGATGGAAGGGAGAATGTCTACAATCACATTACCAAACACATGAATAATCACACAAACTTCTAAGTTGATTAAAAGTAAAGCGAGCATCTGTTCTTGGTGTACTACAGCACATATTTAATTAAAACCAACATGATACAAACAAAATAGAAGAATGAGCCACACTTTGGAGTGTATGTCAGTACAGAGACACTATCTAAAGAAATAAGGATCATTCTGGGTGTATATGACTTGGTAGACTTCAGACAGCATTCTGTGCTATTCTCAGTGTGACGACTCTATGGCTAGGAACCATTACTATCAATAATTAACGCAGCACGTCTATGCATTGAGGGATTATTTGTCATCTCAAAGCTCTTGCAAATGGCATTATTTGCCCTATAGGACTGAAATCACTATGTTGCTTGCTGAAAAGTATTCAGCTCTGTGGAAGAACAGAACAGCTGTTTAATACCAAATAACAACACTGCACAACAATTGAAGAGAAGGAAAACTCTGAAACCAATTAAAACTACAGGGATAAATTAGGTAGGAGGAATGTAATTATCCAAATTGAGATCTGGGCAGGCTAACAGGACAAATAATAAACTCATCTTTTACCAAGACTTAATACGGAAATCAGTTACTTAATTTTTCTTTTAAATGTTGTTTTTCCCCCCATAGAGACTGGAGGAAGTGGCTGAAATGATTCTGCTTTTGTTTCAGCAAATACACGAAATGGAAAATGATACTATCCTTTAGTTGATCCCAAAGCTTCCACTGGATCTGCCTGGGGAATATGCTTCAAGCTCCTATAAGCTCCTTTTAGACACCTGATCTGATGAGGTCAGATAAAGAGCATCCTCTCTGGTGGTCTCAGTGACCCTGATGCCACGTCCATTTATCCCAGCCCGCATGTGCTGTATTAGAGTGGAGAGATGTCTAGTCTCCCTTGCCAGGCTTGAAGGCAGAAACTGTGTCATCTATTTTATGAAGCTGGAAACTCAACTGATATAGTTAGAAATCAACAAATGCTCAAAAATGGACCTATTAGGAGAAGTGAGGACAAAATATAGCTACCAAAATAAGACACTGTAATATCGGCCCTTTAAAGAATTCAATTCTAAAACCTAAACTACAGTCAGAATAGTATTCTCTTTCTCCAAAAGGGTGGCCTCAGACCATTGAGCAACACATCAGCAAGTGTGTTCTAGACTTTTCTTTACCAAACAGAAAAATGGGACACTGTGATCAATAGATACCCTTGGCTTTAGGACCAAGTATCTAAAAGGGGGTGTATGGTTACCCAGTGATTACCCAGTGTGCTGTATAACAATACTATTTCATGTGATGGGATCTCTTTGAATCACAAGACTCCAGAAGAAGTTAGTGTTGGTCGCATCCCCACAAAGTCTTAATAGAGAGACTCAGTTTGCTTTGTTTCCCCAAGGGGAGGCAGACAAGCACAGATCTCAGATTTCACATCGTGATATTCTCCTTTCATGGTCCAAGTTGCTGATAAACCATTTTCTACAGGAAACATAGCAAATGTAACATGAGGAAGTCCTCACAAAGGGCTGATGGCAGCAACCCAAGTGGGAATCAAAGTTGCCTTCTTCTAGGAAGGCTCACAACCTGCAAAGTTTAGCTCAAACTGGGCATTTTCTCTGACAATGGCATCTTAGCGGCCATTGCTATTATTGAAAAGTATGAAAGAAACATCACTCTACACATGGTCACCTTGGAAAGTGGACGTTAAAGTCTACCAAGTATGACAAGAAACACTACTGCAGCCAGCCCTCTTCTTGCCATTGGTGAGTGTGAGGATACGAGAACATCTGTGAAAAGGTAGTAGGAACTAGGACTGTAGTCCCAACACTTGGGAGGCTGAAGAAGGAAGATTGCCACAAGTTCCAGGCCAGCCTGGGCTAGAGAATGAGATCTTTCATCACAAAAACTTTTAAAAGAGGTCACAGGGACTGTGCTATTGACAAATATTTATTCAATATCAGTAGACAAATTTGGAATGAGCCTTGTAGACTGCTTTAGGCTATATCCATATTTTCTCAACTCTGTAGTCTTTGGGAGCAAAGGCCAAGGGGCCAGTAGCTACTGGTCTCCTTGGGGCTTTCCTTTGTTTCCTTTCCCTCTCCCTCCCTTTCATTCTTCTCCTTCCTTCTATATGTCTCTGGTTGATCTTTAACTCATGGAAATCCTCCTGCCTCAGCTTCTTAAAATAAACATACTGAGACTTTGGTTGAAGAATAAACTATTCCAGCAATGTTCTATTATATTAAATTCAAACTTATTCAACAACAAAAGTTTTGGCTAAGAGATAGAATGTTCCATAGTTAGGGGCCAAATTCTGTCAATATTTATGAATATCCATTGAATAAAACATAGAAATAGTGCATGTTGTGTTTTCCATAGAATAAATTAGACTGCTTTTTGAGGGAGAATGATTATATTCCGGTGATGCAGCATTTCTTCAATCTGGGAATCTTCTGCCTATGAAGACATTTAAAGAGGTAAAATCAGCTGCTGTGATGGTTTGAATGGGCATGGCCCTACAGGCACAAATATTTGACTACTTAGTTTTCCATTGGGTGGGACCATTTGGGAAGGATTATGAAGTGTGGCCTTGTTGGATAGGTGTGTCACTGGGGGTGGATTTCGGGGTTTCAAAAGGCCATTCCATTGCCATTTGTCTTTCTCATTGCTTCCTCCTTGCAGATCACGATGTGAGCTCTCTGCTGTTTCTGCCACCATGACTTTGCTCCCCATCATGGACTCTCATCCTCTGAAATTGTAAGCCCCAAATGAAATGCTTTCTTCTCTAAGTTGCCTTGATTATGCCTCTAAGATCATGCATGTTTTTTGGTCTGGTTCCCTACCCTTTCTTATAGGCCACAGTATATTTTTCCAGTTTACAGAAAAGACACTCAGAGAATTCATTGCATTGGTGTTTGAAAGTAAATTCTCTGTTTTGAGATCCATACGTGATAATAGTGTTTTCTTTCTTTTTTAAAAATTTTATTTTTGACATTATAATATTATTACAACATTTCTCCCTCCCCCTGCCCCCTCCAAACCCTTCCACACATCCCTCCCTACTGTCCTTCAAATTTATGGCCTCTGCTTTCATGATAACAGTGTTTTATTGAAAAGTACATTTTCATTAAGAAGGGCTAAATCCTCTATACATATTTATCAGTGTTTTAGACAAAGGTTGAGGAGGAAAGTAGTGTACTACTAGGTCATCTACAGAATTGAGAAGATGGTCATGAAGCACAGTCTTGTGGTCTTCACACAGGGCAAAGCTTTAGAGTCTCCATTTGATTTGAGTCCTGTGAGCATCACCCTCATTGAGTCACTCCACACGTCTAAAGATGAAACTCTGTGGGCAAAAGATGGTCCTAGAAAAGTCCCAGTCAACAACTAGAAGTGGAAGAGGGTACTCCTCTTCCCCCAGCACACCTCTGACCCCAGCACTCACAAGGCAGAGGCAGGTGGATCTCTGTGAATTTGAGACCCTACTGGTCCATATAGCAAGCCCCAGGATAGCCAGGACTACATAGATGGGAGGTTCTTCTCTGCTAGGCAGTCTCCTCTTCTAATGGCTTGGTCTCCAGATGGTAAATTCAATCCATGAGAAATTATTGTCTCTTGAGGGCTCTGACCTAATCAATGGATTAATTCACTGATGAACTGATATTTGAATAGACTATTGGGAGGTAATAGAAACTATGGGGCATGGGACCTAGTTAGAGGACATGGGTTGCTGAGATCATGTTTTATAAGGACATATATTGTCCTCGTACTTCTCTCTGTCTCTCTGCTTCCTGTTTATGATGAGGTGAGCAGCTTCCTCTACCACATGCTCTCACCACCATGATGTTCCCCCTCAGTTCTGACCTAAAGCAACAGATCTAGTTGACCCCAGATTGAAACTGTGAGCAAACATGAATCTTCCTTCCTTCTAAGTTGTTTCTCTTGGGTAGATGTCACAGAACTGAAAAAATGACCAACATAATTCTTTTCACTTAGCTTGTCATCTAGGGACTTGACCATTGTGTGCTGACTCTTCCTAAAAGATTGATCCGAACTGACCTACTCTGGTGATGGGATGGCCAAACACCCTAATTGTCGTGCTAGAAACCTCATCCAACTACTGAGGGATCTGGATGCAGAGATCCATGGCTAGGCCCCAGGTGGATCTTTGGGAGTCCAATTAGCGAGAATGAGGAGGGTTTATATGAGCGAGAATTGTTGAGACCAAGATCGGATAAAGCACAGAGACAAATAGCCAAACAAACGGAAACACATGAAATATGAACCAATGGCTGAGGGGTCACCAACTGGATCAGGCCCTCTGAGTGGGTGAGACAGTTGATTGGCCTGATCTGTTTGGGAGGCATCCAGGCAGTGGGACCGGGTCCTGTGCTCATTGCATGAGTCCGCTGTTTGAAACCTGGGGCCTATGCAGGGTCCCTTGGCTCGGCCTGGGAGGAGGGGACTGGACCTACCTGGACTGAGTCCACCAGGTTGATCTCAGTCTGTGGGGAAGGCTTTGCCCTGGAGGAGATTAGAATGGGGGGCGGGCTGGGGGGAAGGTGAGGGGGGCGGGAGGGGGGAGAACAAGGGAATCTGTGGCTGATATGTAGAACTGAATTGTATTGCAAAATAAAATTAAAAAAAAAAGATTGATCCTCAGAAGAATCTGGATTTCTGCATGCACTCACAGAAACCAGTGCCCCATAACAGGTGCCCTCTACCACCGTGGGAAGCCACAGTGCAGCAGCTGGTGCCCGATGAACTGAAGAAAGAGAAAAGACATACTAGTGTGCTTGTGTTGGGAGGGTTAGGATAAAGAGGACCAGTCAGGGAAGAGGGAGAACTTGCCTTCCTTCTCCCACTGATAAGACACCTGCCAATTTTGAGCTGTCAGGATTCCTGAGTTGAGGGAGGGAGGTCTTAGTATTGGCTATTTGGGAGTTTTCAGAGTAGGAGGAGTGCACTTTCACAAGCACCTAACTAAACAACTCTGTGAGGAAGGCATTCTGCTCAGAGCCATAGTAGCTTCCACATTACACACACACACACACACACACACACACACACACACACACACACACAGAGAGAGAGAGAGAGAGAGAGAGAGAGAGAGAGAGAGAGAGAGAGAGAGAGAGAGAGAGAGAGAGAGAGAGAGAGCTAGCCTTCAAAAGGAGCTGACAATCCACTGGGTGTCAAGATATTCAGCCTTGGGTTGCTAAAGAATTTCATGTTGCCTTCACATTTTGAAATCTTTGAGACACAGAGATTTGTGGTAAGATTCTCTTTGTAGACTAGTCTTAAAATGTAGCTAAGACAGTTCCCAAGGCTAGTACTAATCTAGGCAGAGCCTGAAAGTTTTGAAGCCTGGAGCTATTTAAAAAAAACTTATAAAAATGCTAAGGATAAAAGTTGTGTCTCAGGATCAAGGGCAAATACAGCACTGTTGTGTCTTTTCCATCTTTGACCCAAAATAAAATATCCTGATGAAAATGCTTTAAAGGAAAAAGTTTATTTAGGTCGTGTGTATTAAAGGTGGGAACAGATATGAAGAAAAAGGAGGCTAAGCAATTGTGATATTGTGGAGGACAAGTGGTGTGGGGAAAAGGTTCTAAAACATGGTAAACATGGTTAGACACAAATATAAACTTGTGCAAGTTTTGATCAACATAGCATATTAAAAATGCCAAAATATGAAAGGTAATGGGAGCCCTATTTTATCTATCTTCCACATTCTTTTTCTCATCCTCCAAAAAGAAATTTACTACCCGCAGGACAAACCACAATGGCATTACAGACAACCCCTTGGGAGCTGGCATGTATTCCCAGCAGTGAGCATCTTTATAATCCAGTTGGCACCGTGTTACTGTAGGTGAGATGGATAATTGGTTTCACAGTGATAAGCTGTGTCAGCATGGGTTATCCCAGATGGCTGAGAAAATGCTCTCAGCCTGGCAGGTGCGAGATATCGAGGCTCACAAACTTCATTCCGGTTTGTAAAGCTACTTCCATTTGTAGCACATTTCTGTGGTGACCAAGTTAAAAAACACAAGGGGAAGAATAAATTAATCAAATTGATAGAAGATAGTTCACTGGCTTCTGTGGTAGGAGGAGCAACCCCATACTGAGTGCCCGTCCTGCCAAGGGGCCTCCTCTGAGCACAAGGCCTGGAGAGGTTGGCTGCCATCTGCGTGGTAGTTGAGCTTCCTTTTTACTATATTCTTGGCTGTGGGGTAATTGATTGGCAGCCATACATTCATTAGTAAGCTGTGGGAGCCAGAACTTCTGGTTGCGGAGACAACAAATGAGAAGGCTCAGTTTTACTTATTTAGCTACTTTTACAGATGTCTGTATAGGACTGCATTGGCAGTCTTTAAAAACTTTTAAAGATGCTTATAAAAACAGCTACTCCTATAAAAACAGGAAAATAAACACTCTTTTTCAGAGACTGCAAATCTAGCCTCACCTGAATCAGGAAATAGAGCATGGTGAGAACTGAATCACAATACCATGCTGTATATCACACATACCATATCATGGGACAAATTATGCCATCAGTAGTCACACAGACAAGCCATGATGGTTAAACAAATTATTTACAATTTGCTTTCACTAATCCTAATGGACCATTGGATTCACCAAAAACATGCAAACAAACAAATATTTCAAAAGTATCTAGAAAAGTGTTTCTTTGTAATTTTGTCAGAAAATAACTTTCTATGCACCAAAAAGTGCAACCAGAATTACCCATGCACTCAGGAATATACTTTTAGTTCATAATTGACCTCAATTTGGTGACAACCTAAAGTTTTCATGTTATTATTTAAGCCAATCTAATATTGGAAATATTTCTACTCAGCCTCCTTATTTTGTGGAATAGAACAAAAAAATTCCTGGTATTCATTACCACAGGAATCTTTAAAGTATTTAGACTTCATCATTTTTGGTAAATTATAGTAAATCTGGATAGATCACATAGGCTCATTAAACCCCATCTTATTATCTCAATAAATGACCTGTATATTTGTAAATTCTCCCAAAACAGCATCAAAGAAGCTGAAAACCATCACTTTTAAATTTGACATGACTCAGTTTTCTTGAAACGCCTTAAAATCAGAAGAAGTGTGACAAAATACCTTGTTTCTTGTATCTTTGAAGAGATACCAAATTGCTGGCTCTCCGGTTAACATTAGCCAGATGTTTGGCACAATTAAAAACAGAGCTCACGTATTTATATCTTTGTCCTTTTATACATTAGGTCATCTCTTTCACTTTCCCTCATGTATTTGTAACAAGAACTGAGGAACACAGAAAAAAAATCATTAGATTTCGGTTGTACAGAAGTACTGGGAATCAGGGTGAATTCAAACTCTGTTTCACAACAGCTCCAAACAGGTGGCCACTCGTGACAAGCAACCCTGAACAAATATTGCCTTCAGTAAATATTTCCTGGCGACATAAAAGATCATGGGTCATAAATGTGGCAGCTTAATATAAGACATGCCAGATGGAGCCACAGAAGGGTGACTATTATGGCCTCTTTATTCTGTAAGAAGGAAGTTATACTTCTATAGTGAGCTATCATGTTATACATTATATTGCAAGGTGAACAACAGCTTCTTGGCTCCATATGCATACATCAGCCATTTGGAATGACAGATTTTTCTTTCGTGCTCTGAGTTTATTGAAGCTAATTTGGTTTCAGTGCATCATTACAGAGCCACGAGAGAGACTCTGCTGTAGGGAACACAGTGGAGCTCTACTGCTGCCCAGCAAGACAGGGAAGAGTGGTTGCACAAATACTTTGGGCTTCGGTTTGTGTTCAGAGTCATCTTCTGAACATTTCTGTCCTAAGTTTTTGATAGTTCCCCTAAAAGGAAACCGGGATATAAGTTCTTTGTGTTTGGAAACAAAGCTGGATGGTGAGAACATTACTAGTTTCAAGGTAGATGTAATCGGACGACCTGACTGCTGCAATCAGGGAGAGTCAGCCTTTGTGCAGCGCCTAGACTAGGTCATGCATTGTGTTTTCCTTTAGACAAAACCAGGTTGCTTTAAAAGTTTCTTAGTATTCCATTACACTGCATAACTTTCAACAGAAATCTCAAAGTAGTCGGAGAAGACATTATTTATTTAAGGGGTCATTTGGTAAAGCTGCTCCCCTAGTCCCTGACTAAGTAATTTTACTGATTGAAACTCCTAGCTTCTAAGTGCTGTTTCTTACACATCTCCTCTCCTGGATCCCTCCTGAAGATTTATAGGGAAAGGGAATTAGAAAATATGTAAATCTGTGGAGTCACTATCTATTTTTTATGCACCCACTTACTCGACTTCAGAATGTGATCTATACATGTTCTCTCCTGCCGTCGTATTAAAGCCTGGATCTTACTTATCTCTTCACAACCTTGACTGCCTTGATCCTATACCTCTAACATCTTTGCCTGTGTGTTTTCAGTTTGAGTCACTTTTGCTAAAGGTACCCATTAACTTGTAACAAGAATCTTATTGTCATCGATTACATTCTACCTAGC
This sequence comes from Peromyscus eremicus, assembly GCF_949786415.1. Classification (NCBI taxonomy): domain Eukaryota; kingdom Metazoa; phylum Chordata; class Mammalia; order Rodentia; family Cricetidae; genus Peromyscus; species Peromyscus eremicus. The sequence goes on from NC_081417.1 coordinate 34,936,358, forward strand.
AACCTGATTTCTGAAACCCCCCATCTGAGATAAGAATTTTTCCAGTGACTGCATCTCTATTAGACCTTCAGTAACATTTGAACCAGCCAGCCATTCTTCTTTCAATTCCTGCTCTAGGGTTTTGGCTCCCAATACTTTTAAGACTCCTTCATGACTGTGACTAGTTTCTATATAATTGGGACTTCTTAATTTGCTTGTCTCTCCTGTCTTTCACTGAGGTACAGAGTTATCTCTTCACCTACCTCCTTGCTTTTCCTACTTTCCTGGCCAATAGAGAAACCACGGAACAGATTTTTTTTTAGGACCCATATATTCATATTTTAGTCACCACACACTGCCTCTGCTTTCCCTCACAGCTAAAGCATACAGCCGTCCTCGCTGTTTTTTTGACTCTGAGGTTGCAAAGTCACCCCACCTTTGATTCAAGAAAATCTAGGAAGTGCAGGTGGCCACCTTCCATATACTTATAACAGACCAAGGCTGAGCACCCATCTCTACATGTTCTGGACGATGACAAAGCATCAGCACCTCTCTTCTAGAATAGCCATCTTTAATTGGCTTCTTGATGATTTTCCTGAGTCTGTTCTAATCCATCCACTAAGCGGTGTAGTGGTACTCCCTGCAGCAGCCCATTTATTTAGTTACTTCTCATTATACTACATGTAAATGACAACCCCATTCCAATATACCGTTTCTCAGTTCTTTTTATCACTGTTGTGATATGGTTCTTGTGGTGTTTTGAATATGAATGACCCCCATACGCTCATAGATTTGAACGCTTAGTCATCAAGGAGTGCTACTGCTTGAGAAGGATTAGGAGGTGTTCCTTCTTAGAGGAAATGTGTCTTTGGGAGTGGGCTTTGCATTCTTAAAAGCCTAAGCCAGGCCCAGTGTCTCTCTCTTCTTCTTGTTGCCATTGGATTGGATGTGGAACTCTCAACTGCCTTGTCTGCCTGCCTGCATGCCACCATGCTCCCCACCATGATGATAATGAACTAACCTCTGAAACTGTAAGCAAGTCCCAATTGAATGTTTCATTTATAAGAGTTGCCAGAGCCATGGTGTCTCTTCACAGCAATAGAACACTGAGACAATCCCTAATCATATTGTTGTACTCATAGATCAGTATGGCTGATACCTCATCAGAGAAGCTTCTTTTTGCCGTAATGATAAATAACACAGATACCCACAACTGGACACCATGCAGACAGTGAGGGACTATGGAGCAATCAACCTTAAATGGGGTATCTATACCACACCTTTCCCTTCAAGGCTCAGAGATCTATGTGGAAGAGGAGACCAGAAGATCTTAAGAACCAGAGGTGGTGACTCCAAGGAAATGGTGTTTTTCAGATATAACAGGGCTGATGCACATATGCTCTCAGAGACAGTGACAGCATAGGACCTTTATATGTTCAAACCAGATAAAATGCCAGCATGGAGAAGGGGACATGGATATAAAGTCCCACACTTAGCCAAGAAGCTATTTGCAATTGATAGCTTCTGGGAGAGGAAAATTAAGCTTTCTTTCAATGGAGTGACACTGGGGATATCAACCACATGCTAGTGCAAGTCTCATGCTCGGGAATAATTAGTCAACGCAAAATGGACTCCGTTTGTGTGTGTGTGTGTGTGTGTGTGTGTGTGTGTGAATGTGTTTGGTTTTGTATTGGTTTTATTTTCCTTTTGAAGAGAGAGAAAGAATACAAAGTTGGGTGGGTGGAGGTGTCAGGGAAGAATTAAAGGGGGGAAAGAATGTGACTAAAATATATGAAAAATTTCAAAAATAGATTTTTAAAAACAAAAAAATAACACAACAAGAAGCAACTTAAGGAAGGGTTATTTTGGCTTCAGGGTAAACAGTGCATCATGGGAAGGAGAGTTTGGAAGGGGGAGGGGCTCCCAGCTGTGGCAGCAGGAGTGGGAGGCATCCAGGTAGATGAAGAAGCAGAGTGGATGGAATCTCAATGCCCACCAGCACTGTCCAGCCTCCTCCAGTGAGGCTCCTCTTTCTGTTCTCCATAAGCTCCCCAATCAGTGACACCAACTGTGTTCTAATACATGTTCTTGTGGGGACATTGAACATTCCAATCACAACACTCACCCTAATCTTCAAAGTCTTAGCCATCCTCAGTCCTTCCTGCAATGTGTGCTTTGTGGAAGAAACTAATGCTGCAACTGAACACCTTCTGGATTCATGCTTGAATTAAGTTTATAATTCATTGTTTTGTCTTTTGTTTAAAATGCTCCCAAATTTGGGTCTGGAGACCAATAGCTTTGCAGTAAGAGTGTTTGCTGCTCTTCCAGAGACTCAAGGTTAGTTCCCAGAACCTATGTCAGGAGGCTCACAACCACCTGTAACTCCAGCTCCAGAGGATTCAATGCTCTCTTCTAGCCTCCATGGGCACCTACATTTATGTTAGGTGCGTGCGCATGCACACAGACACACACAAATAAAAAAAGAAAACACTCTGAAGTGTACATCCAGATCTGGAAAAAGAGTTACATATTTGCCTGCCTGTATATGAGTATTGTTTGAGTTCTTTTTTTCTTTCTAGATGTTCTAGCTACAAAGGTATCATCAGACACACTAAGCCCATCCCTGTAGCAGGAACATTTGGTGTCTGCTCCAAGTACCTTCTCCACATTCCTTCACAGATCCATCTCCCTATTAGCATGTTTTTCTTAACTCAGAGATCTAGTTTTTAGAAAAGGCTTTCCTCATCACCAGTCACAAGGGACTGCCCCTTGGTCTGTTCTTTCTGGACAGCTGTTTGCTCCAGGGTTGTTGGCTTTGTCAGTTGTGCTTGTGCATCTGGAATAGAGGCTGGTGGAAGCAGAAACCACAGCACAGCATGAGAGCTCCCACTGGACACCCGAGGAATACACAGATGAATGTGGACTCTGCAATCATGGGAAAATACAAAAGGATATTTAAAATCACCATGGTCCTGGAAAAACCTAGTGTATTTTACTTACTTAGCAAACAGGCATGTCTAAAATTGTGTAGCTACTCTCGGGCTCTAGAGTACTGTTCTCATAGTTTGTGGAGGGGAAGGGGATAATGTTATAATGTTCTCCAATAATCTCTCAACATATATTTTAAGACAGTTAATGAAAGTGAGAAGTATATTCAGTTGACCGTGCTATTGATGAATGTCACTGAGTTTTCACTTGCTAAATTTCGCCATCTGGATGATGCTCTTATGCTAATAACTAACTAACTAACTAACTAACTAACTACCAGGTCAAGGCATTTAATTGGGTGCACATGAGATGTCTTATCAATATAAGCTTTAGCTGGAGGCTATTAGTGGGTTATCAGTGGGCTTGTTGATATCAGTAGTTTCCAGTCTTGGCTACAGATTAGAAACTTATGTGTGCACATACGCCAAAAGTCTTCTACTAAAGAAGAATATCTGAGTGTGGGGTCCTGCTATCAGAATTTTATGAAAGTTACCCCCCAAAGCTTTGTGCATATCACTGACAACATAGTTTGATATGATTTGACCTGGAGAGGGAAAATGTTAAATTTGCAAGATAGGCAGAAAAAATCCCCAACAGGAGCAGTTTCCTTCCTTCCTTCCTTCCTTCCTTCCTTCCTTCCTTCCTTCCTTCCTTCCTTCCTTCCTTCCTTTCTTTCCCTCCCTCTCTCCTTCTCTCTCTCTCTCTCTCTCTCTCTCTCTCTCTCTCTCTCTCTCTCTCTCTCTCTCTAGGAAATAAGGACATTTGGTTTTTTACTTTGAGAGACACTCATCTTTTTACTTTATCACCTGAGCTAAGTCACTAATGTTATGAATGGTTAACAAGAGATAGATGTATAGATTTGGGGGGAGGGTGTGGGTAGAAATATTTTTCAAGTGTTAATAAAATTGGAGAGATGCAGACCATGTGCATTATTGAGTGAGAGGTGAAAGGGTTTGTTAACTGAAGGATCTGGTTGGGAAGGCATTCTGGAGACTCAACAAAAGGCCTGGGTCCTACCTGCCTTGTTCATTCACTCTGCTGTCTGTCAGGTCTGTGACACCGGACCAGCTCAAGCTTTTCCCACCTAGTTACTTACTGCTGGAGGAAAAGGAGCAAGAGGAGATGGAGGTCCCTTCCTCGCTTGGTTGTTACAGTAACTATGGGCAGATGCACTGAGCACCCTGGGGGACACTGTTCCCTTCCCCCTCTACAGTAGAGGAACAAGTCATCCTGGGATAACTGTACACAGTCATGTAAGTGCTAAGGAAGTGTTTGCAGCATCTATTGTCATGAATGGGCTCTGGACACTGGTATACCTTACTTGAAGCCCTAAAAGGAGGAGTATCATTATCTGATGCTTCATTTTTCTTTCCTCTCTAGTGGAGCATGGCTCATTTTTGCGACTTCTCAGACAGGTAAATCCAGACGAAATAGAGCAAGACTTGTGAATAGGCTGGCTGGACTCTACATTTCCCTGATGATAATGGCTTTCTAGTGTGATCTACTGTTTCCCTGTAGGAGTGAGTAAAGTAAGGATGATGCAAGTATGGCAGCCTAGGGTCTTCCTACAATGGGTGGATTTGCTCTGTGCACAGGGCTCGCTTTATTTATTTATTTATTTATTTATTTATTTATTTATTTATTTATTTTAAAGAAGGCTAGTTCTCTCCTGTCTGAAACTTGCCTGAACTCTCATCTTGCCTCCTAGCACCTCTCAGGATACTTCAGTCAAATTTGAGGGAGGAGATCTCCTGCTCCCATGCAGATCTTTGGGAGGAGTCAGACCCTTGGCTCCTCTTCCTTCTCCTACTCAGTCTGTCTATTTGTGGCAATGCTCACATTCTGAACACGTGTTAAAAATAAGTTAAACAATGTAAACAGATTATGATTCTTGGTAATGAACACTCACGGAAAAAGAATGGATAAGAACATTCGGAGCTGGGTACTCTTGAATTTCAGTCAAGTTTTTATACCGGCTGGACACAGAATAAGCATAGGAAAATCTCATATACAAATTTCAAGTGCAAACAAACTTTATCACTTGTAAATGAAGTGCAAGTTTAAAAGAACGGCAGTCTTCCCCCGGCCCCAAAGCTCTGAAAAGATAGGGTATTGTTTAATCCCTAAAAGTTTGGGTATTATTAGAAACAGTAGACATACAGGGGAAAAACACATTGTTTTGCTTTGATCTTGACTGCCTGCTGGCTACTGCCACAGAGACGTTCTTCCTCAGACTGCCAAAGTTCTTGAAAACATCATTTACTTGTGTTTACTCTTTCCATCACCCACTACATTTTGGCATCTGTCCTCACATTCCACCAAAGCCTGTATGGCTCTGTGGCCAGTGATATTCAAATGATCACATTCAGTGGATCTTAAGCTGTTCTTACTTAACCCCAGGGGGTAGACTCCTGATATCTTGCTCAATCCTCCTGACCTCCAGGAAACTTCTTTCCTGGGTATTCTTTGGCTCTTCTGACCTCTGCAGTATCTGTTCTGTGGTCTTTGGTTACTGACCTTGGCAGTTATGGCTCCCTAGCTGCTGTCCTGGAGGCTTTCATTCGTCACCTGGCCTTGAGCTACTGCTTATGAGTAAGCACTTCCAAGGCACCATTTCCAGACTGGTTTGTCTCCCTGGTGACTGAGCACTGCACACCTACTGTCTATAAGCATTGCTTGTTTGCATATCCCATAAGTAACTCAGAGCAAGGGATCCTGTGGAACTTTGTCATTCTCCCAGAACCTCCTCCTCTTCCTTTTCTCTTGCGTCATAGAACGATATTTCATCCAGTTAAGATCCTGAGTCTCAGTCTTGCCTTTTTACTCAGCTTCAACTCATCTAATTAACTATAACTACTGGTATATCAATCTTTCAATTCTGTCTTTTCAGCCTTGCTCTCCACAGTCCTACTCCCACTTTCCTAGTTAAGATACACTCCATCTCTTGTTTTATTTGGTTGTGAGATAAGACTTCATCATGTAGCCCTGTATGGCTTGGATCTCACTATATAGAGCACAATGACTACAAACACATAGAGATGTGCCTGCCTGTGCCTCCAGAGCCTGGGCATAAAGGCATGCACTATCAAGCATGTCTCTCACATTGTCTTTAAATATTTTCTTTAGATTTATTTTATGTGTATGAGTGTTTGTCTTGATGCATATTTGCCTCACATGTATGCCTCATGATCAGAGAGGATAGAAGAGGGTGGGATAACCCCTGGAACTGGATTAATTGATGGTTGTAAACTACCACATGTTTGCTTAGAACCAAACCCTGGTGCTCTATAAGAATAACAAGTACTCTTAATTGCTGAGCCATCTCTCACGTCATCTCTTGATTAGAGAGATGGTAAACTAATTTCTTCTGTCTAATGTTGCAGCTTCTTGAAATCCTGCCATCATTCAGTCCAGAAAGCAGCACGGAAGAGATAACTTCCGAGGCAAGTAACCAGAAGAGCCCAGACTAGACACAGCAGAGGCCAGAAGAGACAAAGCACCCACAAGTACCAAACAAAACATGAAGCTTATCTCATTTATGTTACTTTCCTGCTCAAAACTGTTCCAAGGTCTTTTGCTATCTTCAGGTTAATCCTTCTGAATATCCTGGTTGGTTTTATTGTCAACTGGACACAACCTAGAATAACTTGGGAAGAAAGAACCTCAACAGAAGTGTTGTCTCAGTCAGAATTGCCCGTGGCCATGTCTGTGAGAGTTCTTCTTGACTGATGATTGACATTAGAGGGCCCCGCCCATTGTGGGTGGTGCAGTCTCTAGGTAGATGGGTCTTGTCCATTATTATCAAGCTACCTGAGCAAGCTAGAGTAAGTCAGAAAGCAGTGTTCCTCCATTGTTTCTGTTTCAATTCCTGCTCTGACTTCCCTCAATAAAGAGTTGGGTCCTGGAAGTATAAGCCAAATAAACCCTTTCTTCACTCAAGTTGCTTTTGGCCAGAATATTTTATCACTGCCAAAGACATAAACTAGAACACTGGGCTCTTGAGCGTTAGTCCTCTGCATACTCTCATCTGAGAGCTTCCCTCCTGGGTGTCCTGCCGTTCGCTCCTGAGTACACCAAGTTTCTCCGTGCCTCCTGGTCTTCCCGTGTGCCTGCTTTCTCCTTCTCCACCCAGATAACCTCTGTCTTCCCTCTGAGAGCTCAACTATTGTGGGGAAAGAGAGGAGTTTCCAACAGTCGCATCTCATCTGCTGTCAAGGGCAGTCAGAAATGAATGCACACATGCTCACTTGCTTGTGTTCATCTTGATTTCTCCACTTTTACACAATTCAGGGTCACCACTACCCAGCCTAGAGAATGGTACCTCTCACAATGGGATGGGGCTTCTTACGTTAATCAGCTTCAGACAATCCTCACAGACATGCATCCAGGCCAAGCCAATGTAGAGAATCCTTCCCTGAGGCTCTATCCCAGGTGATTGTAGGCTAAGTCGACAATTAAAGCTAACCACTGTAACACGGAACCTTCGTAATCCTAAAAATGTTAATTATAACAATACTTAACTTCGTATGTTTTTGAAATTTTCAGTGAAACAATTGTTATTAAGCACTTGGGCATGGTAACTAGGGCATCAGCTTGAGCACCCAATAAATGATAAATATTATATTTCATGGAACTTAATCTTATATCAGACTCCATGAACTATGTTTCTAGTTCATTATCATGATATTGTCTGTTTACATGTCTTCTTTTACTGAAGCCCTATGAGTTATTTCTTGACTAGAAGCCTCAAGAAGCATAATAAAGTAAACTTTTGTTGTTAAGTCACCCCTTGTGGGGCATTTTGTTCTGACAGGTTAAGTGAGTTGAAATACATGGGACACAATTTTTGCTATGATAATACAAAATATATAAATTGATACTGTTTATTAAGGGATATTAGTCAAGAGAATTTCCCTAGTTACTTAACTTCCTTTCATCAAACTCCGTTTCTTAAAACAATTCAGTCTCCCAACAGCATCGGTGGTTGATGACTGAGCATTTAACATATGACACTCCGAAGGACACTTTTACAATGTTAAGGACTATTGCATTGCCAGACACTGTCCTTAATGTGCCCCACTACATTCAATCCTCCTTACACTGTCCTTATCATGGCTTACTTCATTCAATTCTCCTTACAAGTTTATGGAGTGGATACAGTTACTACCATTTCATAAAGAAACAGAACAGGGCAGGTGCCCAAGGTCACAGATAGCAGGAATGCTCAGATGTACAATTCAAGATGTCTGACCTGAGAACTTCGTGATGCTAGATAGTAAAGCTGAATTATCTGACATGAGTGAGAACAGGCACTAGTAAGTAATAAACGTTAATTTAAAGAAAAAAAGTAGTGAAAAACAAAACACTTTTATGGTGTCACTTTGGTGCAAAATGCATGCTCACAAGTTCATCTGTCCTTATTCTGCTGGAGGGCATGGAGAAGGAAAGGCAAAGATTGTTCTGTTCACTGAATGCTTAACACTCTGCCTTGCCTTCCTTCCATAAGCCACTTCTGAAACATGCTGTCTACGACTCTCAGTCATGAGTCCCACAGTCTACAGTGGATCCATGAGGACCTTTGCTAAACCATTTAGCTTTTTTATCTCCATCTCCCCACTCTTTCAAAGTTGTCATGTATGCACCTAATTCAAAAGAAAAAAATATTTGGCTGCATACCCTTACTGAACATCTCTACAGTACTCACTTCAGCTTTCACAACAGTAACAACCCGTTCTTGCTGTACTGTATTCCATGGGCTTATCCACAAAGCCAGCCGGCATGGACAGGTTGAAAGCAGACACAACAGAAAGTAAGACTACAACACTGCATTTGAAGCATCCTAGCCCTCAGTGGTCAGTGTGGTTTGGAATCTAGCAGGGAGTGAAGAGCCAGGGTTACGCTGGCTCTTGGTTAGATACAGTATAGCTTAGGAACGACTGTACTCTGGGGTTATACCTTACAACTCCTCCTACAAAGTACAAGCAAAATTGCTTAAATGCCACAGTCTAGATTTCAGTCTCACTGTTTTCATGGGATGATTTCCTATTCTTGGGCAAAGTACTTACTATTCCATGGTCTACGCCACCTACCAATGGGAAGCTACATTCATTCTAACTAGGATCAGAGGCAAAAATGAGATGATGAATACTTCATCAAAGGAACGGGATAATTTGTAGTTAGAAAATGATTAGTGTGGAAAGTACCAGCATGGAGAAACGACACACAAGCTCCAGGCTTTGATTTGCCATCGCTCTTACTTATGAATTTCTGTAAAGCATGGTATTTTACTTAGATGAGTTACACTGTAGAGACAATGAAAGGAGAATGGGAAGCAAGATGCCCATCCTTTAAAGCTCTCATTTTCAATGATTATTATTCTCTCTCAGTTTATTACAGTGTCTTTAAAGCTTTTTATTTCAGCACAGACATAATCAGTTTAGGATATTCAGAATTAAGCAAATCTAAGCTCTCAGAAGATGCCCCCAAGTCCTCATGGCCCCAAGGAGGCTTAACAGAATTGTCTGATCATGTAAAACAATCTGTGCAATGAATCAAACAGAAGGAGGCCGAGATAGCAACATCCAGTGGTAATTCACAGCCTGGGAGCTAAACTGCCACAGAGTTTATCAAGCTGAATGGGGAGAGGGGATTAGAACTCATGGAAAATCCTGCAATTCCGGAAGAGTCCCACTTGGATGCCAGTCTTGCTTCACATGGAGTTATAGGATGGTTGTTTGAACACTAACTACACAGATGTAGGGAAATAAAACTTAAGGTGCGAGTGTTGCAAAGATTCTTAAACATGAGCCGTCTTCCTGAAAGCATCTCCGTCTCATAGGACAACTTGTCCATTATGTCAGAATCTCGTATTTATTTTTATTTAATTTTTTCATACAATATATTTTGATGATGTTCTTTCTTCTCCCCCAACTCCTCCCAGATCCTTCCCACCTCCCCACCAGCCAATTTTATGTTGTTTCACTTTCTCTCTCCCCAAAAACAAAAACAAACAACAAGAATCAAAACAAACAAACAACAAAACCCCAAATCAACAAAACCCAATAGGCCAAAAATACCAAAACAAAAGAAAACACACACAAACAAATGAAGCCAGAAATATACACGGGAGAAATGACGGTATCTTCAACAAATGGTGCTGGACAAACTGAACGATTGCATCCGAATAGATCCATATCTATCACCCCACACAAAACTCAACTCCAAATGGATCAATGGCCTCAACATAAGACCAGATATCCTGATTCTGGGAGAGCAGAAAGTAGGGAATGGGCTTGAATTCATTGGCACAGGGAAGGATTTTCTGAACAGGACACTGACAGCATAGGCATTAAAACCGATAATTAGAAGAAGGAGCCTCATTAAGCTAAATCCTTCTGTATAGAAAAGGATGCCATCATTCAAAGTGGCAGCCTAGAGAATGGGAAAAATCTTTACCAATTCTACATGCCTGGATAACTTCTACTTACTACTTATTTCTCCCACTAATGCTGTAGATGATAAGAGATTTGCTTTAAGGGTTAGAGGGTTTCCTGAGCAAAAAGTCATATTCCATGTCTTATGAAAGATGAGTGTGTGCATTTAAAACAATGCAGCTGTGTTCAATCCTATCACATTATTTTTGTGCTTAGGAGTTACCATAGAAATCTAGCATAATTGATTATTTTACAAGTAAGCAGTGAATATACCAACATGGGAGCTCTAAGCCAAGTCTTGCTTTTTTCTCATTTTCAGTTTTCTTCCCACTTCACATTTAATTATGAACAACTTTATTTTTGCAGCAAACTAGTGACCTTTTTGCATCTCCAAGCCACATTTCAATATGGAAATCCTCCAGAATTTAAAAATGGAGTTGCCCTTTTCAGTATGCTGGTTGTGGGGAAAGGTCTCTAGAAATCTCAACCCTGTGACGTGCCTCACCTACAGCACTGGTGAGTGCACATTAGGTATTTGTGTGAATAAATCACAGCTCCACCGTGCTCCAAAGGCTGTTAAACCAAAGCAACTAGATTTCTGGATTCTAAGTTACCATGCTAAGTTGACAATACACCAGAAGTTCTGGGAATACACTGACATAAAAAACAAATCCTCATTCATGGCAGGCATCTTTAATGACAGAAAAGAGAATGTCAGAAAAATACCAGATTAAATGGTATCATCATCTCACGGGGGTGGGGGCACTGTTCTGATTAAAGAACATCATTTAATCCTGGTCATTACTCATACTCATTTTTATCTGAATCGTTAACTGGATTAACTTTATTTTCTTCCTAGAGAATTAAGAAAAAAAATCAGCATAGTTGATTTTTTTCTTGCTGATTTTCATTGTTCCTAAGAACGGACTTGAGAATTCTAGAAAAAGAAAAAAAATGACTAGCACAAATCTAGAGAGTTCTAATTATTCAGGAGCTCATTTCCCAGCATGTGGGCTGTTGGTAATTCCTTTCTGCCCCGCTTTCTCCCACATAATTTTGTTAGGAAGAGAAATGTGCAGAAGCTGTGCTCATATCAACATAGTTCCTTAGTAGTTAGAAGCTGTGAGCCAACGTTCCGTGTAAGTGATTTCTAATATAAGGTTTGCCCGTTTCTTATGGATTTAGGTTATCCTTAGCAACCACTCACACCATATTTTTTTTTTAAAAAACGCTTAGCCATAAGCCACTTTCATGGATGATATGTTTAACTAGAGGTCAGAGATTCTTGCACATAGGTGTATGAGGTCACCAAATCAGAAATGATAACAGGGTGTATCCATTGAAACGAAGGTTTGTTTCTGTAAAGCCTAAGTGTCTTACAGAACATTTAGCTCCAAACTTCGGACTCATCCTCTGTGCGTGGAGAAGGTAATAAAGTGATGGTCCCCTGCTCCTTCCTGGAGTTTATGTTTAGTGGAGAAGAGCAAGCAAACAGATTCTGTAAAACAAACAAGAAGGTGGATGGGGTAGATTCAGGATGGGAGCCTGGAGGTCGGGCAGCTGTAGACAGTGGCTCAGCATCAGTTTGTTTGAGAAGGTCAACTGTGCCTTGAGCCTGGCAGAGACTCAGGGGAAGAGAACTCCAGGCAGAGGGTCAGACAATTGCAAAGGGCCCAAGGTAGAAATAAACCTGCGTTCCCAAGGGTCCCAGGAGAGCAGCAGTTCATTTGAAAAAGAAAAAAATACGTTAGATTTCAAAATCCTGGGGAAAGAACTGGATGAGCAAACTGAGGTCAGCTTTGGAACTTGGAGGAGGGGATGTGGGGGCGGGGGGGGGGGCGTTGGGAGTGGGAGCGAGGGTGGGGAGACACTGCTGGTCATTATGAGGCTATGACTTGGTTTATGTTTTGAAAGATGACAGCAGATCTTGGGCAGAGGTGTAAAACAAAGTGAAGGCAGAAAAGCAGAAGCTAGGATCTAAGACTAAATGTGTCTTTAACATTTCTTTGTACAGTGGACACAAAGATACTTGTGAAATTTGGCTAGGTGGTGCGAGGACTCAGCAGGTAAAGCGCTTGTTATGCAAGCCTGGTGACATGAGTTCAATTCCCGGAACCCACATAAAGGTGGGAAAAGAGAAACAACTCCACAAAGTTGTCCTCTGACCTCGTGTGGCATGCACACACAGTGTTATACATATTAATAATGATGACGACAATGACCGAAATAAAAATCTTTACAAAAAAGACTCATGCAAAATTGGAAGAACTATTGTAGGGAAGGACTGTAGGATACCACATCACATCTCTCTGATTTAAACATCAGATAGTGTTGCAACTCTAATTAGCTTTAAGCCCACGGCCATTCTTATGAATTGGAAAAGTAATCACTCTTCTAACAATGGTTTGAAAGAATTTTTAAAAAGACCCAGAGGGAGAAACATTCTCTTCAGAAACTCAGCTAGGGCATTGAGAACTTTTTCAAAATAGAATTGAACTTCACTCTCAGGCAGCAGAAACTATCATGGAAATGACCCGTGTGACGCGCCTCCCAGGAGTCACCCAGGAAAACTTGAAAAGGGAGATCCAATTGGGAAGAAAGATCTGGAAGGCTCTCACGAAAGCGGTGTTCAGAAAGGCAAACACTAGGCTTTCGGACTTCTCAGAGGTGTTAATGATTGAAATAAAACCACAAGACACTCCTTGCCTACTCCTCATTTCTAAGCGACACCATTACAGCCACACAGATTTTAATAGTCTCCTGAGAAATGTGTTACTGGGTGATTCCACCTGTGGGAACATCAGAGAATACACTTAGGTGAACCTAGAGGACATGGGGCCATCACTAAATATGGCGTAGTGGTGCAACCGAGAGACACAGTGAACCTGAGATCTACCAGGCTACTATTGGCATAATTCAGAAACTTTTTTTTTTTATAAGTAGATAACTTCATGCTAATAAAAAGTATAGCAAACACAATAACTGGTAATAGAATTGTCTTTTGTCATTCTCAAAGATCATGTTCAGGGTGTAGACTGTATGTTCCATGTATTTCTGTTTCTGGTGCCACAGACACGTAGACGTGTTAGTGTCAAAGCACGGTGGCACTATGACAGTATGGCGGCCACATCACAAGGAGATAGGAATGTCCGGCTCCATCCGAGTCTTCTGGGAGCATGTGGTAGATGGAGCACATCTTTAAGAAAATGGATTTCCTTCAGTCACAGGCCATGAAGATAGACACTTGGAAAGAGCCACCCAAAAGTCCTTGGCATTTCATCTAATACACCACTTGGAAAGGGCGGGGGTTTTCCCCAATGTGATTTAAACACAATAGTAGTCATTAAGAAAGTTCAGGCTCAAGAATAAAGAGAGGGTTATTATAACACTCTGAGATTTATGAGATTGACAATTGATTCAAACGTGCGAATAGGCTTCAGACTTGTCCTGACTCTGTGAAGCTCTTCAGTCTTAAATACTTCAAATTTTACAGATCTCCTACTTGAGAATTTTAACATTTTACAACAGCTAAATGATATTTGCAGTCATTTTCTAGAAGAAATAGAAGAGAGATAATGCAAAGTGAAGTGGGAAGGACATTAGCCATGTAATTTGAGATGAAAATATTTCAGCACCAGGAGCTTCAGATATTTCGGTCTGCGTTTGTCAAACTGGCCTCAGACCTTCAATTTCTTCTGAACAGTGGGACAATCAGAAGTCATAAACTAGAGGGGCCATGTCTGGGCCTGTGTTGGAGCCAGGAGATTCTACTCGAAGCTTTGAGCATCATTAAGTGACACTTCAGAGGTGGAGGCTTTGCATTCCAAAACCAGTGACTTGATCCAGAGCCACCGTTCCAATACACATGTAGGTCTAACCATCAGAAAGGATGGAGTGTTGTCTGCAGTGATGGAAGAAGATGCGCTATCCATCCAGATGACTTCTCCTCACACCAAGGAAATGGTCCTCCAAAGGCAGGAAGTGTGTAAGATATGACATCACTAAGGAAACCAGTCATTTAAAAATATTTGTCAGTTTAATTTAGTGTGTGTGTGTGTGTGTGTGTGTGTGTGTGTGTGTGTGTGTGTCCACATGTCCTAGTGTACAGGTGGAGGTCAGAAGACAATCTGTGGGAATCTTGTTTTTCTGTTGTGTGGGTCCTGGGAACACAACTCAGGTCCTAAGACCCGGTGGGAAGCACCTTTACAGCTGAGCCATCTCGCTGCCCAGACAGCCATTTTTATACAGTTCTCACGTTCAGTTTTGTGCCGATGGGAGGAGAGCGTTCCCCAGCTGCCACCTAGCTACTTCAGTTTTTCCTGTTCTGACCTGGCTCCATCTCCTCATTTACCTATAACTTTCGATTTTGCAATCGCCAAGTTTCCTCTAAAAAGAGCTCTGTAGCCAGAAAAGATTTTCACAGACCCATGAAATCCAACAGTTCTGTAGTAGTTATGTTTCTTGCTGTGACCAAATGCCTGACAAGCAGCAGCTTCCGGGAGGGAGATTGGTTTGGGTGGGGGAGGTTCAGCCACAGCAGCCTGTGCCTGGGCCTGCCACTCTCTCAGGACTTGGTGGAACAGGAAGCAGAGGGAGATGAGCGGAGGTACACTTCCCCTCTCTCCTTAGTCCGGGGCCCCAGCCCAGGGGACGGTGCTACCCACACTTAGGCTGGGTCTTCCCTCTTCAGTCAGCGACTAGGACCAGGGTGGGAGAACCTTGTCAAACAGATTTTTGAAACATTTCCCTGCCCCCATTGACAAGTTCCGACATCAGGTAGCAGTTTTGCTGAGGAAGACATGGGCAGGAAGACACTAATATATCAATTTCATCTCAAGAAAAGATGCCAGTCTGTTTGGTCACCCAGTCCAGAGAGCAGGAACATGCTGTGTGTCACACGTCCTGCGTATACATCTCTACATGCAATGATGTCCTTTCTTCCTATCTTCAGCACTTGGGGAGAGGTGGAAAAAGGGTCCTCTCAAATTCATTCTACCATGGTTTGGATGTAAGATGCCGAGTGTCCCTTGTAGGTCTGTGTGTTGGAAGGCTGTCCACTAAGGTGGTGGTACTGTGAGAAACCTCTGGAGAGGACTCTTGTACAGTGGGGACTCCCTCTCAGACCCAGGAATATGCACCAACCACCCCCAAACATTTCTTTTCACAGAGAGATCCTTTATTAAATGGAGGAGAAAAGTTAAAGTGGCCGCTTTCTGACCCCAGCAGAAAACAGCAGCAAATGACCTTGCAGGTGTCATTTTAAGAGGAGGAGAAAGGGAGGTCTGTGTTAGAATGGGCTAGGATGTGTGGTAAAGGAATAGAAATGAGGGAGAAGGGGAAGGGAACAAGGGAGAGGGGGCAGGGATGTTTGTCTCAGAGGGACAGAGGGATGAAGGATTGCCTCTGGACAGAGAGGAGACAGATGTCGCCCATAGGCAAATGGGAGTTTATAAAGGTAAAGGGAGAAAGCCTGTGTTAGGATGAGGTGTTTAGTTTTAATTGGTCATGTTAATTAGGTGAACTAAAGGGGGCTTCTTCTGCTTGCTGCACTGGACCTTGGTAGTCAGCCTCAGGGAGAGGAAGTGGCCGAATAAGGGAAGAGACTTTGGTGGCTAGCTTCGGGAATGTGATCTAAGGGCTGTTAGCAAGGCAGAGGGAATGGGGAGAAGGGCACGGCCTGCCAGAGCCACACATTCGAGTGGGCTAGTGTCCTGTCAATGTCTGTGACGTGAGACTTAGTACAAGGTAACTATGCCACTTAGGGTACTACTGTGAGAAGTAACTAATGCAGTTCTATAGGACCCTCGTCAGCTTCCAAGAGGTTTGCTACAAAGAGTAGGACTGTCCCCTGCCATCCTCTGGCTTCCTGTATTACCCTGTGATTTCCATTATGAAGCAGTCAAGGGGATTCTTACCAGAGCTGTGGATATGAATATTTCTCTCTTGAACCTCCAGAACTATGAGCTGTGTAAACTTCTCTTCTTTTTTTTTTCTTTCTTTTTTTTCTTTTTTTTTTTTGAGACAGGGTCTCTCTGTGTAGTTTTGGTGCCTGTCCTGGATCTCGCTCTGTAGACCAGGCTGGCCTCGAACTCACAGAGATCCGCCTGGCTCTGCCTCCTGAGTGCTGGGATTAAAGGCGTGTGCCACCACCATCGCCTGGTGTTAAACCTCTTTTCTTCAACTACTATCTAGCCTTGGGTATTTTGTTAGGTCAACACAAAGCAGCCTAACCCAGAGACAAAGGCCTTCTTTTAACCAAAGCCAAGGTTGTCCTCAAAGTGTTACTTAGAGAGTAGAGAAGCATTGAAATGCCGATACCTCTGCCTTTGCAGGTTGAGTGTACTGGTCTAGTTTTCTCTGCCTGAGACGACTATGCCAGAGCCTCAGTTTGGCACTTACTCAGAAAGCAGCAAGCTAAGGTGCCAGTGAGCTACAGGTCAGGAGGGAACCAGCTACTAGCCAGCACTCCGTGCCCTTGCTGACTGGGCCAGACGAAGACACCACGGAGCCAGCTTCTTACAGTTGGCTGCTGAGCACTCCCTGGCTTTTTACCATTACCTCCTCTGCAGGTGGCCTTGGCAGCCATGTCTGAAGGAGAACGCACCAGCCACACACAACACTTGGCTTTCCGAGTGACCCAGCCGGAAATTAAGCCACAAAGTTGGGTTGGAATTAGAAGTGTTTCTTTGTTACCCCTTCATTGAATCGGTGAAGATTTCTAGAAAAGGAGATGCTGAATTTAGTCATCATTTACTGTCTTCAACCAAAGACACATACTTTCTGATCCTCCCTCAAGTGAGGCAGGGTGACAGCTGACCTGGAAAGATTGGTTGAAAGCCAGGGGCCAACGAAGGTTCCTCCCTTTTCAAAGATCTTCATTTTCCAGGGCAGCAAAAGCAATGCCTCAGTGTGAACACTCATCCTCTGTTTCCATAATTAGAAAACAAAGCTGAGTAACTGTTGGCTAGAAAGGGGAGGGCATTAATTATAAATATCACACAGCAAGTGACAGGAGCGTTATCACATGGCCCACCCACGGGGGCTCCTGCTTCTCAGATGCTGCTTTAGAGGATTTGTTCCCAGACTAACGTTAGTTTATAAGTGAGGAAGGGAGGCTGAGTTACTCACCGGCTTGAGGGAACAAGGCTTCCAGAAAGGGGAATACTTCAAATGAATATTCATTAGTGAATGTTTCTTCAGAAGCAACAAATCGTGTCTTCTATGCTGTGTCAATGAATCCCCCAAAGATTACAGCAGCCAATTGCTTTAAAGAGTTCTCTGTCTCTTTTTCTTCTCTCCCTCCTGCCTCTCTCTCTACACACACACACACACACACACACTCACACACATTTTTGTCTTAAGACTGACTGTCATGAATGTCACAGATTCCAGATTCCTTTTGTTCTCCCCTGACCACTAAGCCTGGTGGCATTTCACAAGTATGTATGTGTACAGACAGTTCTCATGAGTGTTTGTAATAAGACAGCCATATTGCACATGAACTTGCTACTAGTTTTAAGGTCTAGGATTCTGGAAATTCTTCAAAAACAAAAATAATAAACACCCCCAAACTCCATGATGGTAGCAAATAGCTGAGAGACTCCTTTTTTTTCTGATGGGATGATTTTACAAGTCAAGAACTGGAGATACAAAACGTGTGTGACTTTCCAATTAAGCACAATGACTTCCTGCCCCAGGGGTTTGACTGCTTGACTCTCTCGGCCACTTACCACAGTTCTATCCAAACTCCAGGAAGTTTCCAGAAAGCTTCCCATGCCCTGTGCCTGCCAAACCGGTGTGGCTCATCCTCTCATCTGTCAGGTGCACATGAAACACATCCATGAGTCTTAGGAGCACTCTGCCAGTGTGAAGGGCCAAAGGAACGACAGATACAGTGCCATTCACCAGTCTTCAAGCTTTATGCTTCTATGGCACTGGAGGTTTTGTCTACAGGCTCTTAGTTCATGGGTCTAAGAGCATACTGCACAGAAAGGGAGGCAGAGGAGGTCATAAAATGCTAACCTGAGAATGATTCCATGGCGTGGTCTAATGAAGATTTAAATAAATAAATTCTTCTTTATGGCTGTAAGATGATCCCCACCTTTTCTGTCTATTTCTGGGGTCTATTCCATTTACAACCTTTGTAGATCAATGGTCATGGGCTGTCACAGCGTCAAGGTATCTCAGAGGTTCCCCAGTCTCCTTTCATCTTCCCATTGAAGACCCAGACAAAATAAAGTTTCAGCTCACTTGGGCTGCTCTGTAAGTTCCAAGGTCTCCTCTCTCCCTAACAGATTCTGTTCAGGAGATGTCATCATCTAAAACTGATTGACAAAAATGGATTTGGGTATGTTGAATCCTGAACTGGGCATTTCAGTTATCACCCCAGTTCCCTGGACTGGGCCCAGCCCCCAAGTCCCCACTCCACAGATGTTTGTAGGATACTTGTTAGTGGCAGGCACAGAAATACAAACAAGAAGCTGTGAACAAGGAGAGCCACATTGAAAATGCTAAAAATATCACCAGTGGAGTTGCTAACACCCTCCTGAGATCCCAAAGCCCACACAAAGCAAACACATGTAAATAAGGACAAGAGGATGAATAATGAAGAGCTGCTCAAAGCACAGGAAGCAATCCAAAGGCTTTGAAAGAAGGGTACCATTTGGGATTTCTGTAAATCAAAATATACCCAGCCTAGCTATTACGACCTGTAGATCAATTTTGAAAAGCAAATTCATATAGCCACTTATTCTAACCCTCCCTACTTACTAAAAAGGTGCTGGGAGATGGGAGGAGGGAGGAATTTTCTGCTTTTGCTTCCAGGGCTAGGGGTGTTTATTGTGAGTCACAAAGTCAAGTTGTGCCTATGTGTTTTTAAATCTACATACTTAAATTTTACACACACACACACACACACACACACACACACGGAGTATAAAGAGTATTCTTTTAAAAGTATGTGCACTCTCATTGTATGAGTCGGCTGTTTGAAACCTGGGGCCTATGCAGGGTCCCTTGGCTCGGCCTGGGAGGAGGGGACTGGACCTACCTGGACTGAGTCCACCAGGTTGATCTCAGTCCTTGGGGGAGGCTTTGACCTGGAGGAGATGGGAATGGGGGGTGGGCTGGGGGGAAGGTGAGGGAGCCGGGAGTGGGGAGAACAAGGGAATCCGTGGCTGATATGTAGAACTGAATTATATTGCAAAATAAAAATTTAAAAAAAAAAGTATGTGCACTCATCTTGATATTGAAGGGAAGGCCATGGTTCCTCTCAGATCAACCTTGAGTATTCTAAAGAATTCCTTGAGCTATCTCCATGTAGGACACTCAAAACTGACAGTCTGCAGCTATACTCTGCCACAGATGGTCTTGCTCCCTAGACACTGTTTAATAACTTACAAGTCCAGTGTCACGGCTAGAGCGATTGTTCAGCAATTAAGAGTGTGTACTAAAAAGGACATGAGTTTGGTTCCCAGTACTCATGGCAGGCAGCTCATAACTGTTTATAACTCCAACTCCAGGAGATCTAACATGGGCACTCCCCAACTCTTAAAAATAAAACAAATCCCTCTCCTTCTCCTCCTCTTCCTCCTCCACCTCTTTCTCCTTCCTCCTCCTCACCCTTATTCTAAGGAGCAGTCCAGCATCTTTTGGCAATATCTGTACCCTCTCCTTAGAGGGACCCATTCCCACCTCTAGATGTCAACTGGGGCCAGTCTGTGGGGGACAGAACTTTAAGATTTGTTTTCAAGGAAGAGAATGGAGGTCCTGATAGGTGACTTTCAGGAGGTGGCTGGCCCTCCCCGCCTTTGTCTGCCTTAAAGGCAGAAGGAAGGGAGGCTGATGAGGAGCAGTGGAGTAGCCAGTCAGCTCTATCTGCAGGGGTGAATTTGCTAGCCTCCCGCTTCCCTGGCTCCCCTTCCGTCTTCGCTTCAGCAGCTTACATGCTTCTGCTTTGAGCTGACTGTTTCATTGGCTAGTCTAATTTCCCTTTTCAAAGAAAACTTTGGTAGGGTTGGTTAGGTTGCTCTCTGCTCTATATCCCAGGAGAGATATAGCCATATGGTGACCTGAGCCATTTTGTGACTCCAAATCGGGAGGGGGAGCACCTGGATGAATACTAGATCCTTGAAGGATTTTATCTGCAGTGTGCTATTGCTCTAAACACATTCCCAAGCATAATCCAGGGAAATACAAATTTATACAAAGGCATTTATATATTGAGATCAGTAGGATTTCTGTATTCATATACACACAAAATTGTATTACATAAAATTGTCTGTTAATTTATGTGTACATAAAATGTATGTATTTATATATAAAATCACAGCCACAGAGGTGGTATAAATGTGAAATAAGAGCAAAAGTAAAAGTATAGAAATATCCTCCTTTGGCTCATATATAAGAAAAATGGAATGCTATAATTATGATGCATGTAGACTTCATCTGTATGCCTGGGCTTGAATGCTGCCTAACCCATGGCTGGCACCAGGCAGGTGGCCTTCTGTGTCTCCGTTTCCTTATTTACAAACAACGCAAACAATAAATGACCTCATAGATTCATAATGGATTTAAGGAGAAATATACATAAGAGAGGATGGTAGTCATTATCATGACTGCTACCTAAAACTTGACCAAATGACACTTCTCTTAACAATTTTCATAGCTTTACAAGACCTTGGAATGAATCACCTACCTGGCTTATAGCTCCATAAAAATGCTTTAGCATAATATTATGCTTTGACAATAAAGTTCTATACTGTCTTAAAATTCTTACATACAAAATTAATGATTAAGATAAATAAGCCCTGGGAAAAATGAAAGTGAAAACTGAGCCCTTCAAAACACCAGGCAAGTTGAAATATTTTACCAGACATCCCAGACAATATTTTAGTAACAGGACTCAATTCAGCCAAGAATGTCTCGAACAGTCTAGATCTGTCCCTAATTTCTGCCAGTACCATAACATTATGGCCAGTGAACCCTGTCCCACCCTATCCCTATCCTATGGCCATATTCTAGACTTTTCCCAGTGTAGCATAGGCGAGGTAGAAGACAAACAATTCTGTGGTTAAAATATGACCCATATTTTCCTTAGGAGTACTGTACAATGTATAAAGATCCACCTGTTAATGTTGAAATGATTAGATTAGATTAGATTAGATTAGATTAGATTTTCCTCCAGTCTAACAAAAATATCTGGTTTTCCTCACATGGGGAAACTATGAAAACATGCTAAGCCTACTTTTTTTGGTTCTGGTCTGCCCAAGGAAAGCTGGCTGAGTAAGTTTTCATGATGCTCTGTTCAGTAGACCTGAGTGACTGCCTCCCATCTATCAACAACTCACATGAATTCGAATTAATGCTACTCAGAACACCCCAACCAAGAAGAGTAAGGAGCATGTTCTCAAGATCTTCCAGAGTAGTATGTGTGTGTGTGTGTGTGTGTGTGTGTGTGTGTGTGTGTGTGTGTGTATGAGAGAGAGAGAGAGAGAGAGAGAGAGAGAGAGAGAGAGAGAGAGAGAGAGAGAGAGAGGGAGAGAGGGAGGGAGAGAAGAGGGAGATATTGAGATTATTTTAGGAAGGTTCTTCCTCTAGTCCAAGCTGACTTGAAATGTATTCTATGGTCCAGGCTGGCCTTGAACTCGTGTCAGTTCTCCTATGCCAACTTCTCAAGTGCTGAGCTTATAGTTGTGAGCCACTGCATTCAACTCAGTTTAGTCTTGACATGCCATTTCCATCTATAGCTAGCCAACTGAGGGATATGACAAGGGGTAGGATTATATGTGACTCCAATATGTAGAGGGATCTAGATTGTCACCAAATGTCACCTGATCATTGCCATTGCCCAACTAACAAGAGTAGTATTTTTAAAGCTACTGACTTTCCAGAGTGTTCTGGCTGACATCCTGGAGTAGACATTGACTAGAAATCAGTATCACGGATTCATTTAAGCGAGGGTGGCATTCACTATGGATCCTAGTTAAAATTTGGGCCTTGCCATAGTACTTCTTTTGAATAGGGTATGTTTTACCTATGCAGTTACAGTAAACAAATATAGACCAAGGCCTAGCTGACATCTAACTGCTTTTAGGGTAGACAGTGATGTTTTCTAACAGAACTCTTCTTATAGAAGGAATTAGAAAAAGGACAAACATGACCAGAAGGACTTGATGTTTAGGAACAAGAAGGGAGCTCTGGGAAGCTCAGTAGGGGCGACGGGAAGACATCAGGGACAAACCAGAAGCCCTGAGTGCTATGGATCTTCATGGCGCTTCACCCTGGCAGCTTCTGAACTTGGGCGGTTGTGCCTGCTTATTAGTTTCAATCAAAGGAACTCATGGGGATATTTAACAAGGGCTGGAGACATTTTTAATTTTTATGGCTAGAGGTTAATGTCTAAAGGCTAGATATGCTTCTAAATACTCCACAGGGCATGGAGCAGCCCATCGCTGCAAAAAAAAATGTATCTGTTTATAATGTCAATGATGCCGGCTGACATCTCTATATGACCTATTCTAGGTTTGTGTTCATACTGGCCCTGGCCCTGGTTAGGTCCTCCAAGTGGTACCTTAGTGGCTAGGGAGCACTGATCTTGCAGCATGGCCTTTTATGCCCTTGGATCTCAGTGCTGGCCTCGTCCTCACTCTTGGCCCCATGTGTCTTTGCATGCTCTTTAGATCTCCTGATGGTCATTCTGCCTGGTTCATCAGGAGCTGTGGTCTTAGCTTTCTCCTTGAATCCGTTAGGGACTGAAGTCCCGAATCCTGCCATCTACTCTCCAGGCTAGGACTCTCTGGGCTATCATGGAATCTTCCGAATCTCCATCGTAATATGGATTAATGCTTCACAAACCACCCCTGGGCTTGCCTAAAGACATTAGACTTCAAGGCCTAACCTCTGTTTTTACAATACTGTACTGAATGTCAGGCTCCTGAAACATCTGCCATGGTTAGCCTCCCCACATACCAAATCTTCCCTCCAACCATCTTCTCACATGGGCTCAGTCTCAGGGTTCCATTGGCCTGACCTATTTCTCACTGAGACTTGGCCACAGAGCATATAGTTACTTCTTCCTCTCATCCCATCCTTCAATAATACAAGAAAACGAGGCTGCCTTCTATGTCATAAATCCTCTTCAGACAGTTTATATTTAGAGAACTCAGGAAAAAAAATAGGCTTCTTTATAAAACCAATTCTTTTGATAAGATACAGTTTTGAATGTCTATATGGTAAAAGCAGACTTCTGTAGCTCAAAGGAAAGAAGATGAAGAGGGAATCGCTTTCTTTGCAGGCAAGTAAATGAAATATTTAAGAAAACGCCACAGCAAAGCTGGATGATTTTCAAGTGAGCAATTCTGTGAAAAAAGGCTTGGATAACTGCTAATGTTACCTGCTGCAAAGGTTAATTACATATCATCTTCTTGTTTATTATTGTAATTTTTGGTTAATGTATCTCTTCCTTAATTATATAGCCCATGTCCATTTCTTGTGGAATAAATACAACCCGAGATTTTTTTTTTTTTTTTAATGGAGAAACCATGATTTTAGCTAATGCTAGATCAGTCCTCTCTCTCAGTTAATAGCCGGAAGCTTTTCCTTTCAACAATACACAAATCACCATAAACAAATATAGCCGAATTCCCATCATAAAAAAGTGTGTGAAAGGTATAATTTGGACCAAGATCAGTACAATGTCCTCAGAACAGAGCGTGTGGCCTAAGGTGACTTTGCGGAGTCATGTGGTTGAGGCCCGCAGAGCCACGTGGTTGGGGCCTGGGCTCAGCTATGAAGCTTGTACACACAGAGAAAACATGTGGCTATGTTCAGGGTGTCGCATCTGTTGTCATTTGAATATGAAATGTCCCCACAGGCTCAGGTATTGAATTCTTGGTCCCCAGCTGGTGGCACTATTTTGGGAGGATCTGAAAACATTAGGAGGTAGGGCCTAGCCTGAGGAACTAGGTTACTGGCTATGCACCCTTGAAGTTATATACCTGGTCCCCAATCCCTTCCTCTCTCTAACATACTGTCAACCATGAGGCAAAAGTCTTCTACCCTACATGCAGCAGCTACCATGATGGTCTGCCTAGTGAGGCCTGAGATCTCTGGAACTATGAGCAAAACCAAATCTTTCTCCCTTTCTGCATTTTGGTCCTAACCATGCAGATGTATCTAATGGCAGCATCCTTATTGATTTCCATTGTAAGAATGAGGGATAGCCACAGCCCCAGTGGTCATTTAAGGAGCATTTAGTCTATGCTAAGTAGCTAAGCCTCAGCATGAATTCTCCCACCAGTCCTCCCGCTGACTTCAGGTGGTAGGTCCCACCACCTTCACTGTGTGCAGCGCAGAGCTGGCAGCTCACAAAGAAACTTGTTGGTAGACAGCATGACTGTATTCCAACCTTTAATTGCTCTGCTACAGGGAGGACTTGCTCTCTTAAGGTTTAGGGACATTTTCTTGCGCTGTTTTGCAAATGACAGCACTCAGACTTTCTCCTCAGTGCTCAAGTTGGACACTGATTCTGCAAATAGGCCCCTTTCATTAAGCGCCAGAAGAGAACTACTTATATCTTTTTTTCCCCCAAGACAGGGTTTCTCTGTGTAATTTTGGAGCCTGTCCTGGATCTCACTCTGTAGACCAGGCTGGCCTTGAACTCACATAGATCCGCCTGGCTCTGCCTCCCGAGTGCTGGGATTAAAGGCGTGCGCTACCACTGCCCAGCTGAGAACCTACGGCTTAATAAACAGGACTCTGGAACACCACTGATGCCCCCAGAGACACAGCTTGTAGAGGAGATAGGGAGCTGTATAGGTAGGTATGTGTCCTGATGCTGCCAGGATACAGTCTTTACTGTTTCCTGGGCCATCACAGGGCACCAGAAGGAGGGCAGCTTTTCAGCTGTACCAGAAGGGGTGGGGGAGGGCGGGCATGGATCCTGATGCTCTCAGAGTTTCAAGGGCTGCTCAAGGGGTACTTGAAACTGGTATTGTGTCTCAAGCTGAGCGCTGGCCCAGCTTCTGTTTTACCCGGGCCACTGTGCTACTCACAAGGAAGGAAGCTCGGGCTGTACTTGTGATCTGCATGGTGGAGACTTTCCTACTTAAAGAGTCGTGTAAGTACCTGAGTCATGGTTTGGTGAGGAAAAAGTAGTCTAGAATTTGTGGTCAGTGATGCCAATCCTGGGAGCAGCTAAAGTTAAAATCTACAAAGAGGCTCGAGAACCTCCAAGAAACTCAGGGAATAGCTATGTCTAAGGTCCTTTAAGGGCTTCATCAGAATGTGGCCCAAACTCCAGAGGTGGGTGTGCGGGGTTATTCCAAGCTGATTTGCTTTCTGCTTCAACACCACCCACTCTTTGCCCCACCCCCTCAATAGCTCCAGTCTTCCAGGACTTCCTGTCCTTCTTTCCCTTCCTTGTGGAAGTCCCCTTCTTTCCAGGGCCTTCACCCCAGAGATAAACATTCCCGTTTCTGTGCGACCATTTTGCCCCTCACCTATCACTGGCAGAACATTTCCCAGTGTTTACTGTTTACTCCTCTGGTTCCTAGATAGGTAGAGTGGATAAAAATTACAGTCAATTTATTTTTCTTTCCTAGAATACCAGTATGTAGGAAGTATTTAACTAGCATCCAACTGATGCTAAATTAGGCTCTTTAATTGCTGCAGGACATGAACAGTATCCAGTATACATAGCCACCTACCTAACTGATTTTCAGTGAATCTTTTAATCTGAGAAAATATTAGTAGTTTGTCTTTTTATGGCTCTTAATTTTTGAAGGAATGAAGATACTAAGGCAATTCAACTGGGGGCAAAGAATAATCTTTCTAACAAATAGTGCTGGAACTACTGAAGAGCCACTTGTTAGAAATGAATCGGGTCCCCTTTTTATGTCATGCACAAAAAGCAACTCAAAGAGATCAAAGGGTAAATGAAAGAGCTAAATTATACATTTTTAAGAAGATGACAAGCATGCACATTTGTGACTCTCTTAAGCAGCAACTTCTTAGATGCACTGCCAAAACTCACAAGCAACTCAAGAAAGAAAAGATTAGCTACACTAGATCAGAATTTAAAATTTTTGTGCTACAAATAATACAGTGCCAAAAATATTTGCAAATCCTATTTCCAGAAAGGGATTTACAACCAGAATATAAAAAGAGCTATTTCAATCTAATCATAAAAATTAAATAACCCACCTTAAGTGCAAAGCACTGAGCTGACATTTCTACAAAGAAGATAGAGAAGTGGCTGAGAAACACATACAGCGGATGCTCGCTATCGTTAACCATTAGGGAAATGCAAATAAGAGTCACAATGAAATAGCACTTCAAACCCATGAGAATAGCTATAATAAATAACAACTATTAATAAAGATGTAGAAAAACTGAAATCTTCACTTCTGGTATACTGTGGGATGTTCTGTATGTTAAATATGTTGCTCTGATTGGTTAATAAATAAAACACTGATTGGCCAGTAGCCAGGCAGGAAGTATAGGTGGGACAAAGAGAGAGGAGAATTCTGGGAAGTGGAGGGCTGAGGCAGAGAGACGCTGCCAGCCGCCGCCATGACAAGCAAGATGTAAGGTACTGGAAGGCCACAAGCCATGTGGCAACTTATAGACTAATAGACATGGGTTAATTTAAGACAGAAGAATTAGATAGCAAGAAGCCTGCTGCGGGCATACAGTTTGTAAGCAATATAAGTCTCTGTGTGTTTACTTGGTTGGGTCCGAGTGACTGGGGGACTGGCGGGTGAGAGAGATTTGTCCTGACCGTGGGCCAGGCAGAAAAACTCTAGCTACACTGGTAGGGATATAAAATGGAGCTACCACTTTAGAATACAGTTGGCAATCCTTCAAGGTGTATGGATTTGTCCTATCATGGATTTGTCCTATCATCTAGCAATTCTACTCTTAGAGAAATAGAACATAGGTTCAGTTAAAACTTGTTCATGGACATTCGTAGAAGTATTATTCATAACAGCCTCAAAGCAGAAACCCAAATGCCCAAAGGTAAAACTAGATAAAATAAGTAGTATGCCCAGACAATAGAACTTCATGCAGTAATACAAAGGGATGATGTACTGGTAGGTGGTATCATGTAGATGAAACTTGGAGACATTAAGCTAAGTGAAAGAAACCAAAGATTACATACTGCACGACTGCCTTTATATGAAGTAGAGGCAGAGAGTAGACTCTTGGTGCTTAGAGCTGGTGGGGAGGGGGTGCAGAGGGAATGTGGATGCTTCCTTTTTGCTATGTAGCTTCTTTCTGAAATGGTGGAAATGTTGTAGACTTAATTGCATTCATAAATGCACAAATCATTGACTATAACAAAACCACTAAACTGTGTACATTAAAAAGGCAAATTTTATGTTATACAAATTGTATCTCAGTATGGCAGTTTTGTGTATGAAGATGGCCCCTGGTCATTAGATAAGCATTGGCCAGTTGCAAGTTCTCTTAAGGAACATGGTTTAAGACAGAAGAAATTTGGACTGGTCCATCAGTGGAGAGAAGGGGACCATGAGACTTCTCCAATCCATGATTGGTTAACAGATCTAGTCTTGAGCATGCCTAGTGCATGCAACCACAGCTGCTGGGAGATTGTGTTTGTAAAGGCTGTGCCCTGAAGATAACATTTCTCATCTGCTCTGACATTCTTTTTTATCCTATTTCTGTGATGTTCTATGA
This sequence comes from Peromyscus eremicus, assembly GCF_949786415.1. Classification (NCBI taxonomy): domain Eukaryota; kingdom Metazoa; phylum Chordata; class Mammalia; order Rodentia; family Cricetidae; genus Peromyscus; species Peromyscus eremicus. The sequence continues at coordinate 34,964,458 of NC_081417.1, forward strand.
GCCTCAGAAGGGTGGTATAAATGCCCTGTTTGAAAAACAAAGTCATTTTCTTCAGCTGTGTACTGAGTGAGCCCATCAAGCTCTGATGCCCAGTTCTAAACTTGTGGTCACACATATGGTTCTGGCTAAAATCAGTGGACCACAAGATAAAGCAAGAAGACATGAATGTGAGAAGGGACTTGTAAAAAATAGTGGGTAATGACAGGTTTGGGAGTGAGACAGGACAGGGTGAAGGTGTTGTGTGACAAAACTTTTTCTGGGGAGATGCAACACACGTCTATTCACCCCAAAGAATCCATGAGAGACCAAAGTACAGATATCACTGAAGTCCATCTTGATTAACCAGAGTTTTATTGGGGTTACATACAGGAATATATGTGAGGAGTTACTTATGAGAGCAGAAATGACTCAAAGACAGCTGTATCACCACAGCCCACTCCAGCATGGGTGACAGCTCACAAAGCTGGGATCCTGGAGCACACTGCACAGCCTGTAGGCAGCTCATCAGGCTGGAGAGTGTCCTTTTCATGTGCCTGAGTTAGTCTAAACCTCCTCTAAGCAGCTCGTCTGGTTTCTGCTCCTTCTAGCCAGCTGGTCTGGTATTGGTCTTAGTTGTAACTAAGTGAGTCTTCTTTACAGTTTAACTTCCTTCAGTCTTAGGGGGACTCTCATCTTTTATTGCTTCCTTTGGCAGGGAAGGGCCTATTGAATCTGGTTAATTTCAGGGACTTCCTGAAGCTACTTTGAGCTGTTTACCTTCCAGTTTAAGGAGCTTCCTGAAGACATTTCAGGTTATTTACCTTCCTGTTTAAGGAGCTTCCTGCAGGATGGAATGTTTCTATCCTCAGAGGATTAAATGCAACAGGATATACAACAGGAGGTGAGAGTAAATAGAATGCATTACGTATATGTATGGTAGTTTGAATGTAATTGACCCCCATAAGCTCATAGGGAGTGGCACTATTAGGAGGTGTGGCTTTGTTGCAATAGGTATAGTCTTGTTGGAGAAAGTGTGCCACTGTGTGGGTGGGCTTTGAGTTCTCATATATGTTGAAACCACACTTAGTATCCCAGTTCACTTCCTGGTGCCTTTGGATCAAGATGGAGAACTCCCAGCTTCTTCTCCAGCACTATGTCTGCCTGCACACTGCCACATTCTACCATAATAATGGACTATACCTCTGAACTGTAAGGTACTCCAATTAAATGTTTTACTTTATAAGAGTTGCTGTGGTCATGGTGTCTTTTCACAACAATAGAAACCATAACTAAGACAGAAATTGGTACCAGGGACTGACTGGGGTATTTCTGAGATAGGCCTGACCATGCTCTTGTGTGGAGGAATTTGGATTTAGAGAGTTTGGGTCAGAAAAGCAGTGGAATGCTTTAAGTGCTGCTTAATGGGCCAGACTATTAGGAGCATGAAAGACAGTCATGCTAACTCTGATTTAACTGTGGGGGCAGAATGTTAGTATGTGGCCTAGAGACAGTTCTTATAACATTTTGGTGAAGAATGTGGCTGACTTTTTCCTTTGTTCTAAAAGTCTGCCTGAGGCTAAAGTGAAGAGTTTTGTGTTAATTCTGTTGGCAGAGGATTATCTCAAAACAGCCTAGTATTGACTGTGTTGTCTGGTTATTAGTATCAACTCTAATGAAGATTTATAATGAAAAGGAGCAAACTGAGAAAGCAAAAATATAAAATGTACAATTTGAGAAAAGGAGCACCAGGAAGTGGAATGGAGATAAGTCCTGTGTTCAAACAGATAAACTGATTAAGAAATGGAATAAAGGGAGTGGTGGCCTCAGGACAGGAACCTACCTAGCTACATTTCCAACTTGTGGAAAAGAATTAAAGAAAAGCTTAGAGCCGGGTGTGGTGGGGGCACTCCTTTAATCCTAGCATTTCAGAGGTAGAAGCAGGTGGATCTCTGAGTTTGAGGCTAGCCTGGTCTACAGACCCAGACAGTTGAGCTTAGGCAGTTAAGGGAATCATGGAAAACAGAAATCTGTTAAAGATGTAATTGAATCAGGGGACCATGTTCCAGCCCCAGCAAGCAGCAGAACTTGGCACTTTTGGCCACGTGGTTCTGGCTTTAGAGTCAAGGATACAAGAAAAGGGTTATGGAATCTTCCTCCACAACTAAGGAAAGCTGCTGAGGCCATGTGTGTGTCAGGGGTGTCCCTGCATGGAGGCCCAGAAAGGCCATTGTGTGAAGCTGTGAAGGAGAAACCTGGATCGCCTTGGAGAAGTCAAGATGTTAGAGATGCCAGAGTCATGGGATACCTGCTGAGGAGAGCTGCTAACAGGGAGTGGAAACAGCTCAAGGGTTAGAACTGTGTTGCAGTCAACAGAGCTGAAAGGGATTGGGGATCTGAAGAGTGTTTTGGCATCAGAAATGAAGATGCAGAGTTTGTAGTTTGCCCAGCTGGTTTTTGATCTTGCTTTGGGTCCAGTATTTCCTCACTATCCTCTCTTCCCTCTGTTTTGGAATGGTAATGTATATCCTGTGCCATTATATGTTAGAAGTATGTGATCTGTTTTGTTAAATTTTGATTTCATAAAGGGTTAAAGTTAAGAGATTGCATGAATCTCAGAAGAGACTTTTAAACTTTGGACTTTAAAACATTGTTGAGACTGTGATAAACAATGGGGATTTTTGAAATTGGACTAAATGCATTTTGTATTATGATATTGTTACAAGCTTATGGGGGCCAGGGAGTGGAATTTGGTAGTTTGAATGTAATTGACCCCCATAAGCTCATAGGGAGTGGCACTATTAGGAGGTGTAGCTTTGTTGCAATAGGTATAGTCTTGTTGGAGGAAGTGTGTGACTATGACGTGGGCTTTGAGGTCTCATATATATTTAAGCCACACTCAGTGATCCAGTTTACTTGCTGTTGCTTTTGGATCAAGATGGAGAACTCTCAGCTCCTTCTCCAGCACCATGTCTGCCTGCATGCTGCTATGTCTCACCATGATGATAATGGACTATACCTCTGAACCGAAAGACACCCCAATTAAATGTTTTCCTTTATAAGAGTTGAGTGGTCATGCTGTCTCTTCACAGCAATAGAATACTAACTAATACAACATACATGAAATTGTCAAAGAACAACTTTAAGTAACAGTGACAAGAACAACAATAATAAAAAATCACCAAGAGTCTATGTACAGGCTCTCCTTCCTGGGTAGTGTCTGTACTTGGGCAACTCAGAGGAGCCTTGAAACATTTCAATACCCAGGATGTGCTCAAGTCAATTAAATTATAATCTGTAGTCAGAACCTACAAATCTATGGTCACTCAAGCTTTTCAAATGATTCCACTATGCTGGAGTAGGTAATGTTGGAGAATCAGTGTGGGAAAGTTCATGGGTATTACCCAGAAAACACGCTCCTGCCACGAGCCCATTGCTTGCTCATAGCATCTAGGTGAGTTCAGTATACATGCTGCTCTGACTGTACCTCAAAAAGCAGCTTTATGGCCAGCCTGGTTTTCATAAAAAGTCCCAGAGTAGCCAGAGTTACATACTGAAGCCTTGCCTAAAAAAATTTAAAAAAAAAATGGTTATGGGGCTGACTATGGCTCAGCAGTTAATAGCATATACTGCTTTTTCACAGGACCCAAGTTCAGTTCCCAACACCCACATTAGTTCACAACCCCAGCTCCAAAGGAACAGATGCTATCTTCTGGACTTCAGGCACACACACACACACACACACACACACACACACACACACACACGTCTTAAAAATAGAATCAGCAGCTTTGTGAACGAAGGAGAAAAGCACCTAGCACAGTTAACTGCTGTAAATTGAGATGGGTTAAAAAAGAGGCTCTTACTGTATGGATTCTAGACTAAAAGTATGACAGCATCTTAGAACATGTTAGGATTAAAGTCTGGGGTCCCTGACCCAGAAAATTGGAGTTGGCAATGATTCGCAGCAATTCGAGTTTTAACAAACCATCCGACATGACTCGGATGTACGTTGAAGTTTGAGAATCCTGAGGATGATGTGTAGCATTAATTGCACGAGCATTTAAAATAGACTTAGCTCCACAGTAAGGTTGCTGGCTTGTGTTTAAAGTGGTACTTTCTTGTTAAACTTATTCTGACCCTCCTCAAACTGCTAACAACAGCAAAACTGGAACTGTGATATTTTTGAGAGAGGAAAGAAGATAAAATTGAACAAGGAATTTCCCAGGGACAAATCTCACTGCACTCACACTGGTTTTTATTTGTTCTTGTGCATGGTGGAAAGAGAGATATTTTTTTTTAATTACATTTAAGCATAAAACAGGCTGGCTGAAATCAGTAGAGGGGCCATTACTCTATCTGGTTTAATAAAGGACACTGATGATGAAATTGATGGAATAGTTATCAACATGATACACAAAAATAAGAAAATTCCATCTGAAAACTTCATAAATTCACTAGAATTTCACCAGCAATTATCTGCCTAGTGGAAAGAAACAATACACAAATAATTTTGAGTAGAGGTTGGTCTTAATGGCAAGGCTTCATCTGTCTATAGACAATAATGAGTGAAGGTTAAGGATGTGACATCTGCCCATCAGAAGAGTTATGTAGGGCTCTTCCCATTTTATAGGTTCTCTGACACCCTGCAATTAGCAACTACTAACTTGAATGCGTCTACTGAATTGTGTTAATTGGGAAAATATTCTCCCAAGTAAGACATTTGTCACAGTTGATTCAGACTCTGTGATGAGGGGTATCTGTCATTCCTTGTCAGGGAATGTGTCCCACTGAATTTGGCAGATAGAGTTTGCTCAGAACTGACACTAACTCTGGCATTATTCTGTTGAGCTAGAACTGCAAAACAAGGGAACCCCTTTTCTCTTGATAGATCTGAGAACATAATTTCCTATAATATGATGCCTAAGAAGCAATCAGAACTTGAGGATTGTTCTGCCTTGATTACTACTGCTCAGCTCTTTTCAACTAAGAGAGATGACAGGCAGTGGGTTACAGGGCTATATATGATGGCCAAGACAAGAGTCCTCACCCCAGTCCAAAGGTGCACTGCTATTGTCCAGTAGCACAAGATGTGGTCCTGGATGGAATCTCCACTCAGACCTATGCTCGGGCAGATGGAACTGTGTCTTTCCCATTGTTAACCCTCCACACTACCCACCTGCTTGCTTAACTACGATTGCTGGACACTTTTTCTTCCTCTTCGAGTTCTTCCTACCTAAAGTAAGTTTCTACCGCATCTTCTGCAGTTGAATTCTCCTGAACTCCAACGCTGTATTCATTTCCCTGTCTTTAGTGAACAGTGACTCCTCCTACCCCCCCCAAAGCCTCTTCACCCTCCTTTGTCAAACTCTGAGTGAAGCCTGTTCATTTTCAAGTAAGCTTAGAGCATATGCTGGCTCCCTATCGCCCAGTTGTGAAACTCTCTTTAGCCGCTCTGTTCTCCCTCCATTTTTGTGCTTTATCAGCTCTGAGGGTGTTGTACCTCTTTCCAGGAAGACTTTAGCACACAGGCCGGGGGTCTGCCTTTTCCTCTCCAGCTGTGAAGACACAGTGCAGGATCTCCATGGTCACTGTCATGGGCCCTCCACTGTGGCAGGGGATGATGGGAACTGCTTGAATTCTTCAAACATACAAGGCCTCTCCTACGTCCATGGGCACACACAGATCTGCCTGGATTGCTGCTCCTCCTGTAGTTGCCTATGTGAGCCCACTCTGTCTTCAAGGTCACACAAGTCTCACCTCCCTTGGGGAAGCCTGCTGCTTATGTTTCCCAGCAGTGCTGGGCACAGGCCTTCACAACGGTACTTGCTATTGAAGCTAGCAATACGTTCTTTGTACTTAATAATTCAGCATAACTTATTGAGCACTTGAGTTGTACCGGGCAGGGTACAACCTCTCTTTGGGTAAATGATTTTGTTTTTAATCACTGGGCACCGTTGGCTGGATTGGCACCTGTTCAATTTCCCTTGCCTGTGCTAAATTGTTTTTGAGAAACAGAAGCTTAGTGTTTTTTTTGTTTGTTTGTTTTGTTTTGTTTTGTTTTTTGTTTTTTGTTTTTCTGTTTTTCGAGACAGGGTTTCTCTGTGTAGCTTTGCGCCTTTCCTGGGACTCACTTGGTAGTCCAGGCTGGCCTCGAACTCACAGAGATCCGCCTGGCTCTGCCTCTCGAGTGCTGGGATTAAAGGCGTGCGCCACCACCGCCTGGCAGAAGCTTAGTTTTTAAATAATCATAACCAAATGGTGTCTCTCTCACTGGGCTGCATGTCTAACTAACTATATGGCTTTCTATTTCAATAACATCTCTCAGCCCTGCTAGGCTTTGTTTTGGATGGAGAGAATGTTGTATTTGCTTAATGACCTTTGAAGGCACTGGAGTTCTAAAAAAGCACATTTGTCAACCCATTGCTAAATATGAAAATAAAATCAGTGTTTCTGATATGTCAATGAACAAAGGTTCCCTGGGAAAGGGATGTTTAAAACCTGAGACTCAAGGGTCAAAGAAGTGCTCACCTGTGAAAGTGTTCCCAGTGCATGTGTGAAAAGCTGAGTTCAGACTCCCAGCACAAACGTAAGTGCAGGGCAGGATGGTGGCTAACCTATCATCCCAAACCCAGGAAGCTGAGAAGAGGATCCCTGGAGCAAGCTGGATAGCTAGACTAGCCCAATCTGGGAGGTCTGGGTTCAAGTGTGACAGTTTGCCTCATTATAAAAGGTGAAGTGTGATTGAGGAAGACACCCACAAAAGTGTATAAGTGCATGTATATCCTCATACACGAGTGCGCACGCATGCACGCACGCATACGAACACAAAATAAATAAGTAAATAGATAAATCGATGAGTAAGATTCAGGCTGTCCTGGAAGTTATGATATCTTGGGACTGAGCAAAGTCTAGGCATCTCCATGTCAGTGTGTGTCTTAATTACTTTTCTATTGTCATGAAAGAATATCATGTCCAAGACAACTTATAAAAGAAAGCATTTAATTGGGGGCTCAAGAGTCTAGAGGATTAGAGTTCATCAACATCATGGTGGGCAACATGACTGCAGGCAGGCAGATATGCATGGCCCTGGAGCAGTAGCTGACAAAGTACATACATCTGATCCGTAAGCATGAGGCAGAGAGAAAGCTAACTGAGTCCAGCATGGGCTTTTGAAACATCAAAACTTACCTCCAGTGACACACCTCTTCCAATAAGGCCACACCTCCTAATCCTTGCCAAACAGTTTCATCAACTGGAGACAAAGCTTTCAAACATATGAGCCTACGGAGTCCATTTTCATTCAAATCACCACAGCATAGTATCCAGCAGTGTGGTAGGTTGTGTTCTGAGATGCTCATTGTGGGATCTGCAGCATCTACGTCAATGCTTGCAGACACCATCAATGAGAAAGCCCATACAGAAAAGTCCTTTTAGAATTACTTTCTGCCAGTGGACACCTAGCTTCAGGACAATGCTGATTGAAGAACAGCTTAAAAAGGATTTTTTATTTATTCTGAACCAAATCTAAAGAAAGGATTGCCTGCACGTTTAACTATAAGCTTACTTTTGTCAAAACGACAAGCTTTATTTTATTGATGTATGTTACGTAAATTTACAAATGCACATATTTATTAAAATGACGTGTTTTGTTTTCCTTCTTAGCTACCAAGAAACAGTCAACCTTTCAATGCTCCAATGAAGAAATAAGCATAGGATTATCTAGCCTAAGCATCCAAGAGCAGGTCAGCATGAGGGGATTGTAAGAGCTAACGCTTATTGAACATTTCATGCAGGCTAGGCATCCTAGGCTTCATTATTTCATTCAGTCTTCTAAAATAAATGTAAGTGTACATGTATATCTTTAATCCATATGCAGAGAAACTCACAGGAGCACTTCCTGCCAGGTAAAGTAAAGCCCAGAGTGGTGTGAAGGTGTGAAGCATACAGGGAGAATGGGGCGTTGAGTGTGTCAGCGAGCTCTGGAGGGATGTCCCAAGTGGAGTGCCATTGAAAAGGAACATAAAGACAACGTGTTCAAAAATGTCAGCATTTCACTTTTACATTGTTGATAGACAGTTATGCATTTATTTTATGTATGCCTGAACCATGCGCAATCTGTGGCCTCGAATCCATAGGGCCCTCCCTGCCCCTCATCTCAGAACATGGTCAGAAGGGCACACCTGCTGTGAAGCAGGCAGTTTTGGGGATAGGGTCTTGATGTACCTTAGATGACATGGCTGTGTGCTTGTTTAGGGCATGGTGAGGGTGTTAGACAGAAACATTCATAAATAGGTAATACAATGCATTTTTTAATCAAGAATTTGTAGAGTTATGCCAATTTAAGCCAATTTTTAGAGTCAATAAAAATCTAGCTTTGATGATCTTTTAGGTTGAAATCTACAGAGTGATGATTGAAGCAAGTTATGTGTATTTCACAAAGGGGATCCACCTTTGCATTTGATCTCTCTGGAGACTTGAACACGCTGCCAGCACCGCAGATACTAGGCTATAATTTCCTTCTTTTGAAGCAGCCATTTTATTCTAAAATCAATGCCACAACTTTCATAGCTTATTGATTTTGTCTGTAGGCATTCATTTGCTGCAGAGAAAAATCATTGCTTAAGTCAGGCTGCTGCAAGTAAGATTGACTAAAGCAAGCACGATGGTGTTCTTGTCAAAGGTATCTCATATTCCAATTGACATATTGCATTTTGTTACTGACAGCTGAGGGCTAGACTTTTGATTAATCCATTTTCCTCTCATTATAAACACAATCTCTCTTCCCTGAATGTTCCAGCAATCACTCTGGCAAGTGTTGGACCTTGACCGAACAATGCATATGCTTTGGTGGCCACGGTGTACACAAGAGAGAAAAGGCCGGTTTTGTTTTCTGGTTCTCCTTGGGCATTGTTGAAAGGAGCTCGTTTGTGAATGCCTGTGTTTCAAGCTCAAGGCTGTGCTTTGTTTTGCTCTCTCATTCAAGGAGCAGTAGAGAGAAGGAGCAGGTATGTAGTCAACCCAAGCCTGACAGACACCTGCTGATGAGTCATTTCAAAATCCTTGGTGAGACAGCACCCAATTCCAGGGCCATAAGAGGAAGCATCTGATGAAGGGACTGTAGGGCACCTGGTGAAGGGGCTGTATAAGAGAAAGTGGGAAAGAGAGGAAGCGGGGCAGTGACTCCCCCGGGTCTGCCTCTGCTTTGTACTGAATCAAGTTGTAGGTGAACTCGGCTTCTTGAACCCGTTAGCTGCACTGTCTGTCACGCACACCTGGAAGCTTGTTGTCTGGATGGCTGTGAACAGTTACCGTTCTTTGAGACTGGGATTTTGCAATAACAGAGAAATACCCAGCGGCTGCTTTCAGTACTTAGTCAGCAAACGTAATAGGGGAAAAATTGGGAGGGGAAGGGGAGTGATGGTATTCAGGAAGAACTGACTTTACAGGAAGGCGATGATTTGTGGTGTGTGTGTGTGTGTGTGTGTGTGTGTGTGTGTGTGTGTGTGTTCCTCTGTGTGTGGGTGTGGGTGCCATGTGGAAGCCAGAATCATCAACACTGGCCACTGGTTCCCTCCGTTTTTTTCTTTCTCGTTGCTCCCTTCTCCTCCTCCTCCTCCTCCTTCTCCTTCTCCTCCTCCTCCTTCCTCCTTTCCTCCTCCCCTGTCTCTCCTCCCCTCTATTTCTTTCTATCATATATCCTCCCTCACTGAATCTAGAGTTTTCTGATTGGCTAGACTTCATGTCCAGTCTTTGCTCCCATCATGGCTCTTTTATGTGGCACTAAAATTTCAAACTTAGATACTCACAATTGCATAGCAAGCAGCTTACGAGCCAGGCCACTTCTTTTTTTAATAATTTATTTATTTTATTTTAAATACGTTGGTGTTTTGCCTGCAAATATGTCTGAATCATATCCCCTGGAAGAGGAGTTATGGACAGCTGTGAGCTGCCATGTGGGTGCTGGGAACTGAACCCGGGTCCTCCAGAAGAGCAGCCAGTGCTCTTAACCACTGAGCCACCTCTCTAGCCTGCCAGGCCACTTCTTCAGCCCAGCGATTGGTCCTGGAATTTCCCAAATTTAAGATACATAACCAAATATGTGCTATGTTAGTGGAGAGGACTTGGAAATGACTATTTTCAGCAAGTCCAGGACTTAGCCACATCCACCATGCAGGCCCCAGTTGAAGCAAAATACTACCAATACCAAATGGATCCGTGTAGATAGGTATGAGATAGTACTCAGTAGAAAATGTTTGCTGAGGCCTACAGGTATTGCACTGGCTGCTCCTGAGTTACTAACCTGGCTCATCCCAACGTGCCAGTGTTTAGTGTTCCTGAAAATCCCCTGGAGTGCTTGGTGAAGCACAGGTTGCTGGGCCCTTCCTCAAGAATTTCTGATCCAGTAGCTCCGCAGTGGAACCTAGGTTCTCAGGTGATATTGTTGCTCCATATCCAGGGACCAAATTTGACTACCTCACTGTGAGACACTGGGAGAGGGGATGTCTTACTCAGCCCATTAGAAACATAGTAGATTTGAGCCCAGGTCTCTGTCACCTAGGTTGTTTTAATGTTCACTCTTGAGTGGGAAAGAGACAAATTTATTGAGAAACTATTAAGCACTGGATACTTCATATATTATCAGTGCTCACAATGGCCTGACAGACATTATTATCTCTAATTCCCAGACAAAAGAATTTAAGTTGAGAGAGCCTTTCATTTACTTAAGTCCGTGGAGGTGGTACCTTGAGGCTGACAACTCACCAGAGTTGGTCTGGCTCCAAATCTTAGACTTTCTACAATGTCTGAACTTCTCTTTGGGCCAATTTTCCTTAAAAGGAGAACTTTCTAAAAGACCCAGAGAAGAAAGAATCAGGGCTAAAGTAAAGGAATGCATCTGGCTTGACCATGTGGACCGACAGTTCATTTGCTTCAGGACGAGTAACAGGCACACTAGATTGCCTTGTTTCTGTTGGTGACACTGTTAACCTGATCTGAATTCTAATGATTAACTTGCCATACATACTGATCTTGACTCTTATCTCTGCTCACTCAGCAACACAGGTGTCACTCCAAGCCTTCAAACAAGCAGCTTATCCTAACGGGCAAACTGCACCATGAATGGCTGTTTCCTTCCCTGCTACTTCTCATGAGGACATCACTCAGGACTGGGGCAAACCTTATGTCCCATCTTACTCTCCTTATTTCTACCTTACAAACCTTACACATCATCTTTCCCAAAGAACGGGAAAGGTAATTTTTAAAAAAAAAAAAAAAAAAAAAAACGCTCTTCACTGTCCTTGTGGATTGCAACATTTGAAAAAGTCAGGATGGAGAGTGGTGAATTCATCCTGCAGGAAACAGAAGCATAACTTCTGTTGGAAGCCTCACATGCTCTGGTTGGACAATTTCAGTTAACTGTAGTAGAAGGAAGAAGGCATCAGAGAGGAGGTGGAGAAAGAAGGTTAATTTCTGATGGCTATCTGTTAGTATTTATTAAGAGCCCCTGGGATCAGTGATCCTTCGTACAATTTTTCTCAGATTATTTAAATTTTCTTCACATAAGTTTTCACTGAGACATTTTTCTGTCTTCATGTATAGTAAACATAGGGAAGTAGATTCTTTTCTCCTCAAAGTGAGTTTAGTTTTTCCATATTTTATAATGCAATGTACCACCACACAATAAGTGAGTCAAGAACCATTTTTCCCTTAAAACTGAAAAGATTGATATCTTTCCCTCTGTGCCACCATTTCTTTCACAGACTAGAATAAACAAGGCTTTTAAAAAGCCTATTTTGAGAATAATAGCTCAAAATGAGAGAATAAAACCCCAAGTGTGTATTTATACCAGACAGTTGCCTTTTTCTCTGTGGTTACTAAAGCTGCGGTTTTTAGCCTCTTTGGGCTTAGTTTTAGATATTCATTGTATCCATGTAAAGATAATATTTCCTTTGTACGTACACACATTTTAACCAGTGTAATACATCCATGTTATATTTCTGTTATAATAAATGCTGGAATGGGTTAAAAAGAGAAAGAAAGCGATAGTTTGACCTTCATCTCAGCCCCTAGCTCATGTCCCTGGCTTCAATAGAAACCTTCATCTCAGCCCCTAGCTCATGTCCCTGGCTTCAATAGAAACCTTCATCTCAGCCCCTAGCTCATGTCCCTGGCTTCAATATAAACCTTCTCCCAGTTCAGTCCAAGTTCATTACACAGGGGGGCATGGGGACAAAGAGAGAACTCTAAAATTTTTCCTTGTAAAATATTGGCATGATTTTATCTTAATTCTCCAGCTGCCCTTTAATTATCCAGCCAAGCCTCGGCATATAATAAGGTAACCCAGATAAACAGCACTTGGCACATTTAAAGCAAATGTCAAATCAGGTTAGCCTGTGGAGTTCTGCCTTTTCTCCACTATTAGTATACTTGTGGGAAATAACCAATGTTCCTTCTTCAAAAAGTATTGCATTGTGGGGCCTGCATTTTCAAGGGCTGCCATTCAATCGGGGCTTAAATCTGGTGTGCGCACTGCAAAGGTATGTCTGGAAACTGGGCTGCTTCTCCATCTACCTGGTAGCTCCAGTAAATGAGAAGGGTAGACCTATTTCCTTTCAAGACACAAATGCAGAGGTTAGTGATGTGAGCAATAAGTAAGAAGATCTTGAGTGAAGAACCAGATTTCATTCCCGAGAATCGGGCAAGAGCCGTTTGAAAGAGGCTTGGGTTAACCATCATAGTGGTGACCCACTCAGCAGCTGTATATTGTGAGTTTTTATTTCAGCCTTTCTTTAGCATCTACTTCGACTTGCCCTTCTTCTGACCTCTTTTGCCAGCCTGGCCCCTGGATTTTGGCCACATCTGCCTGGACAAGCTGGATCTCACAGTTCTGTGTATGGTGGCACCTGAGCTGCCAAGCACAACCAGAGACAATAACTCAGGGCTCAGGACTGAGGGCGCTGAAAATACCCGGTCTCCAAACTCAACTGGCCTTTATTTGACTTCTCCTGTTCAGCTTCCTTTTCTCCCTTTTCTGTTCTCTTCATTGGCCCCTCCAGAACTTTTCTCTGCTCCTGTAGCCTCTTCCAAACCCCTGTTCTCTTTTAGTGACAGATGCTGTGAGTCCTGCTTGGTTCAGAATAGAGAGCTGGGGGGTGGGGTCACAGCTCTGCCTCAGGGAATCTGTCCCCTTGTGCCCCATCCTTCCCTTTAAGCTCCTGTGACTTAGCAGGTGATGGGCTGCATCCCACACCTCCCAGTCTCTCTTCTGGATCTTTGATTCTTCTTCTCTGCCATGCACACCCCACAGAGTGACTTTGCCTTGATATGATAGTTTGTCCCACCTATAAGCTTTGAACTTGAAGACTCCCCTTGATTTTCTCTACTCTGAAACTTAGCACTCACTGGGATTCAGGTCCCACCCTCTGCTGGGTTCCTTCCTTTCTTGGGAGTTCCATTTTTCCTCTGCTGTCACTTCTCAATTTCAGTGTAATCACTACCGAACCAACCCTGACCTTCTCTAGTTGAAAAGTCTATGTAGAAATGTCAGACTGTGATTTTCTTTACAAGAATTGTTCTTCTTTCTCTAGGTACAAGGGAAGGTACACACACACACACACACAGAGCCACCACCAAGAACAACAATAACAGCAGAACAAGGATGTCCCCCTGCCCCCAGTGCTCAAAGATCCACTATCTCTCCTTCCCATTCAGAGTCCTTGACATGTCAGTTGCCCACTTCTCTTTGTTGGAGTTTTACCTCTTTGTTGGTATGGTTATAGTTCCTCCCTGCCTCCATAACTTATAAACACACTTATAAACATACTTATGAATCTTCCCTGAGTTCTGCATTCTCCTTCGGCTACCTCCAAGCGTCCTTGTCATTCATAGCCAGTTTTGCCAAAGAATAATTTAGCCTTACAGTCTCTGTTTTCCTCCTCAGGCCCATTGTGGGCAGGTTTCTCCCACCCGTATCTGTTAAAATGACCTGACCTGAGCCAAGTCCACAGCCAAATCCAATAAACACCACACTGGACCCAGCAACAGCCACGGGCCTGCTGTTTCTTCCTACACTGCCTGCTCCTTTATCTTCCATGGCATCACCCATGGTTCTCCTCGTAGCATCTCAGTCGCTTTTCTGGCTCCTTTTTCTCTGCCCTGATCTTGAGTACAATGACTCAATTCTCCCCACTCCATCAGCCTGCACAAAATAATCTCATTGATCTCCAAGTTTCCAGGGAGCATTTTATGCCAATGCTTTCCAACCATTTGCTCTGCCTTCCTCTCCTCTCAGGTTCTCACACTCCCTTATGGATAGTTCCAGAAGTGGGGGACATTTAACACCTCTTCTTGCTTTCCTTGTGTGGTCTTAATAGACCCTGAAACACAGACCTCATCCTCTCTCCCTAGTGCCACATGCTCTGCTGGTCCCAGCTTCATGATCACTCAAGGCTGCATTCTTGTCCCGACCCTTTGGGGAACTCTCCGGCAAAGCCTCGGGATCAGTCAGACGCTATAATGCCAATAACCTTTTCTTTTTCCCTATTCCACTTCTGGTCATGTCAGTAGCTTTGACCTTGGCTAGTCATTGGAATAACTTAGGGGGCCTGAGGCCCTGCTCCTCATATTTGCAATCAGTCTAGGACATATCTGATCTTTAGAATTCTAGCTCTCTAAGGTGATTCACATATGCTGTCGAGAACCATCCCTGCATCGTATTGTTTATTATCAGTATCTGCGACACAAAGTCAACTTCCATGCATGATGTCGGATACCTGGATTAGTTATCACAAGGACTCAGAGTGGATGATAACAGGAACGGGAGTGGGAACGAAGAGGGCTACAGGGGAGGGGGGAGAGGGGGCCATGCCCCAGAAGCTCACTGATTCCACAGGGCAGCTGCTGACTGGAAGGTTGCTCCCTGCAGCCCCTGTGCCTCCTATCGACAGGGACCTGGATTTTTCCTAGCACATCTGCTTCATGATGCTCCCTTCATCTGAGCACACAGTGAGAAGATCTAGAATATTCTCACAGTCCTGGCCAGAAGAAGCCACTGTGTGTACAGTTGTTGAGAGTCCTGGGAGTCAGCTTTCCCCAGCTGGCAGGACTTCTGGCCACAGCTTGCTTAGTTGGTTTCTTTCATCCATAGGATTGAAACGTGCCCTGCATTGTTTTACTTACCACCCTGCCCCATCTTTTAAAATACCTCATTACTATGTTTAGTTGGATTCAGTGTAATCGCATATGGGATTTTCATACATATTTATTTTGGCTAATTTCCCCCTTCCCCCTGCTTCCATCTTATCTTTTTTGCCCCTGTTCCCTACTGTACTCTTCCACCACCCTGTGTTTCCCTTTCATTTAGTTTTATTATTTTTGGAGAGGGCATGAGCGATGTCCCTCTGGTCTTTATGTTCCGTAGCACTCAGGGATCCTCTGGGCAGCAAGCACAGCTACTTGATTGCAGAGCTAGTCACGTGTTGCTATAGAGCAGGGAGTTTAGCAGTTGAGGGATGGGCTCTCGTTCGGCCTGCACTTCTGCCTTCTTCTGAGTTTCTCCAGATTTCATGGGGGAAGAAAGATGCTTTTGGAGGCAGATGACCACCTGCTCCAAACCTACAGCCAGCCAGGGGATCTCTCACGGCTTTCTCAGCTTTGCTATTCCCAGGAAAGGCATCGCCTCCTTTACCCAGGCCTCTGTTCAGCACAGACAGTGGTGGGGAGACACCTTCTGCCAGTGGCCTCTTCTACCCTTTGCAGTCTCTTCCAGAACCAGGCTGCTGCAAACACAGCCGCATCAGCTTTCTGCACCAGGCTTGAGGAGGGTGGCTTAGTGACTGCACTGGAATGGTTTGTTTCTCTAGATCTCTGATAGCCTGCCGTGAGCAGGCATCCTTCCTGGTTGGATCACCCCAAAACTCTTCTCTCTTGTTTCAAGGAAATTCTTGCCTCTGCTCTTGTGAAGGTCATGCTTGAGGTTGCAGGATTCCTGTTGATACTTGTGCTGTCCAGGTGCATTGCAACACCATAATCACTTTGAAGAGACCTTAGCCATGAGGAAGGCATAAGGAAGATGTTTTGAGTCAAGTCAGTGGAGGCAAGAGGTGTGTCATTAGGAGGGCCTGAAATTGGCTAGGCTCCCCAGTCTTCATCTGAAACTTCAATTCATTAAACAGTTGATCTTTAAAGTCTGAGGGTTTAAGATTGGGGGAACTGATAATTCATGGGGGGGGGGCCTTCCAGTGGGCAGAGTATCTTCTACTTTGCACTCATTCAAACCTGGCATGGGGGTTCTTTCCGGCAGGGTAGTCATCAAGAGATTGCTAGCCTGTGACTGGCCACAGAGCTCTGCTCCCTTGGATTTCTTCCCTGGACTTGTTAGACATGGAAACATTTCTTAATCCAGCCTCTTCTTCTGAGACCTCTGCTCTCCTGCTGAAACTCCTTCCTTCTCCATTGGCTCATGTCCAGTTGCAACCAGTCTTGTGAGCAGCTCTGGGCTATCTAGTGCCTGGTCTAGGTAGTTTCAGGCCAGCTTTGTATTTGATGCCATGCATTTATTGCAGAAAAGAATATCCACCGTCTCTCATTCTAAGACTGTTCTTGTCTGCGAAAGTGGGGGTCCCTGTCCTTTGTCACCCACAGGTGAGGGAGCAGGCAGAGGAGCATCTAGCATTGGGATTGAATTGGTTCCCATCTTGTTGCCACAGTAAGTGGTAGAGTTCCTCTGAGGTGCTTACATCCCTTATGTCCAGAAATAGGGTGGCAGGAGACAGGAAATCTGGGAAGGAGTGAGATAGATCCTTCTATATTCAAGGTTTCTCTGGCTTCCTGACCTTTGTAGGGAAAGCTACATGCCATCCTCACATGAAAACCTGTAATAAACCCAACAAATAAAATATCCTGAGGGAACATAGCCTGGACTCAATTTTCCCATGAGTAACACCTAACAGAACTATGGTGTATATAGTGCAGTCATGGAAGCAGTGCTGATATGTTAACCAAGTGAAGTCTAGAGTAAATTTCTTTAGTTTTAACCCAGAGTCCTTTGGCCCTGGCAGGTTTGTGTACAGTTTATTGCATACGCTTAGCAGGACCTCAAAGTTTCCCTCTGGACTAAGGCAATTGCTCAGACTTTTTGATGCTATGTCTGAATCTTAAAGCAGATGCTCAGGTGTTTCCCAGAACACCTCCCTGGAGTTTGTCAGATGTTTCTTCATCATTAGATCAGGTCCGTGGGCTTGGAGAGCTTGCCTGGCCCATTTCTTTCTATCAAGAGCTCAGTGGGTTGTTTTTCTGTTCTTCTGTGACCATATTGCTTTTATTTGAAGGCTTACTACTAAGTTAACACATGTTCAGGAAATGTCACTGTTTCCTTTATGTTAAATATACATATTGATTGCAAAGTGCATCCTGACTTCTGAAACATTTAGTGAACAGAGAAAGCCTTTCTTCATTTAATGATGAAGGAAACATAAAGACTCCTTAGACATGCAATGGTTATGTTGGTCAGGCTGTGCCCTTTTCCAGGTTATTTCAGACTGTGCCCTGCCCAAAGAGACTCCATTTTCATTTACATTTTTATTTTTCAATTAGCATATAATGACTTATATGTATATATAGCCCATATAGTTTCAATTCAAGGATATACTTGACTAGTTTTAGAGAATTCCATGTCTGGTGCTCACTAGGGTCTAGTTTGTGTTAGAGCTTTCCAAAGTTATCCTATTCTCTGGCATCTTGTGGACAGTGCCTGAACTCCTAGCTCCTCCAACCCAGCAAAGAGACACAAGGTTGCTGAACTCTATCTTGTGGTTTTCATGGGTTCAGGCATGTAGGAAGGCTCTGAGAATGCCTTTCTTCATATGCATTCTTATGCAGGTCTGGAGACAGTAGGCCTTAGAGGGAGATTCTGTAGGCTGCTGACTAATCCTCCCTTGTATGCATATATTGGATTAATTTCACCCAAACCATTGCTACAAATTTTTAGTGCTTCTTAAAATTAGCTTGCGATCACAAATTGAAAGTTTGATTTTTGCTCAATATATTCATTAAGAATGGAGACTAGTCAATTAGCTCAACGAGCCTGCTTTTCCAAGGAGAACCTACCACGCCATTTATATATGAATTCAATAAAATCTCTTGCAACTGACAAGATTCTGAATTGGCTCCATTATTGCTATGGGATGTTCTGTATGTCAAATGTGTTGCTCTGATTGGTTAATAAATAAAACGCTGACTGGCCAGTAGCCAGGCAGGAAGTATAGACAGGACAAGCAGAGAAGAGAATTCTGGGAAGTGGAAGGCTGAGGCAGAGAGACACTGCCAGTCATCATCGCCATGACAAGCGAGATGTAAGGTACCGGTAAGCCACGAGCCCCGTGGCAAAGTATAGACTAATAGAAATGGGCTAATTTAAGATATAAGAACAGTTAACAAGAAGCCTGAGCCATTAGGCCAAACAGTTTAAATAATATAAGCATCTGTGTGTTTATTTTATAAGTGGGCTGTCAGACTGCCAGGCTTGGCGGGACCCGGAGAGAAAACTCTAGCTACACATTATTCCTGTCCCTGCTTGGTAAACACTTATCTTGACTATAAGCTACAGGAAGGCAGGCACTGCATGACTCTGATTTATCACTGTTTGCCAGGGCATGAGGGCATAGGCATAGCTTGATGAAAGTTTGTTCAACTACGCTGCTGTAAAAGTGATGTTGCAAGATGGTGGTTACAGATGATGAAGCTGCTTACATCCACATAGAGATATATTAACTGACATTAACTAATTAGTAAGCAGAACCAAAAATACTTTAAGTCAAGGAAATGGGTAATAAAATTTAATCTTATGGGGAGTTGGATTATAGTTCAGTAGTGGGGTGCACCCTGGCTTCTGCAAGGTCCTGAGTTCCATCCTTTGCAACTCTTCCACACATAGAACTATTTAGAGAAAAGATGGATTTTTCCTATGGTGTCTATTGACACTATCATTATTCGGTCCCCAAATTTGGGTCTGCTGTCAAAATACATCTTAAAGAAGAAAACCTAACAGTCTTAAGGAGAATGCATCCTTCCTTGGGCTGTCAACTTAACATATTCAGAACAGAATCTCTTTTTCAGTGCCTAACATTTTGATCCATAGATGAAGGACTCAGAGCCTAACTAAAATAGGAATACATCATTTGAGTGTCAGTGTGTGTTTATGGCATTTTTGAAGGAGACAAACGGGAGTAGACGAACACAGCTATCCTAACTCAAAGTCACTTGACTAAAAATTAGGATAATTATCATGCATTTCAGTAGTAAGCTGTTAGCTTGTGTGTTAGAGTTTCCCAGAGACACAATCTAACAAGCACACACACACACACACACACACACACACACACACACACACACACACTAAATTATGTTAGTAGATAGCTTTTCAGTTGCTAGTGGGTGAGCAGGCTGCAGCTCTGAGCCCAAAATATGATGACCAGACTTAACTTTCATTCTATAAGGTCTGTGCTATTGGGATGTTCACTAGGCTTGATGATTTAAACAGACCTTGGACATGTGATATTTTCAATTTATGATGCCCTTATCAGGACATAACCTCATCATAAATCAAGGAGCATGTGCACATAGAATGATGGATTGCCTCGTGATTATAGAGCTTAATAAAGCCATGATCAGTTAACATCATGTGGAGACTGGAAGCTAGTGGGATAGTTCCAGACTGAGCCCAAAGACCTGAGAACCAACTGTGCACAGGAGACCAGATGACATGGCCCAGCTCCAGTAGTGAGGCAGAAAAAAAGAATAGGTATAGTTTCTTCTGCCTCTGCCTTTGTTCTGTGCAGGCCCTCAGAAGATAGGCCATGTTCAGTCAGGGAGGAAAAATCTCCTTTACTGAATTCACTGATTTAAGTGCCCATCTCCTCCATAGGCATAAGGACCCACCCAGAAAGAATGTGCAGCTGGTTAGCAGTCATTCTTGGTCAAGTCAAGTAGACACACAAACCTTTGGCAGCTTCCATGATAACCACACACTCCTGATCATTATTACATCATCATCATCATCATCATCATCATCATCATCATCATCATCATCCATCATGCTCATGATCATTTATTTTTCTCTCATATGTCATATCCCAACCTCAGTTTCCCCTCTCTCCTCTGCTCCCAGTCTTTCTCCACTCCCCCATCATCTTCCTTGGGTGTGATACAGTCATGGTTACATCCATTGATCTACTTGAGCTCATCTTGCTTCCCTTAAACCCATCTGTCACAATACAGTTACTTCCTGTCAGTGGAACCACCGGGACATGCCAGCCTGAGCAGAAGGAGTTCACCAGGCCACACCAGTTGTTTGTGCCTGTTGCACTCATGTTTACTAGGTTGCGAATCCTTTGGTCTCCACTTCCTTTGTATGTCCTGGACCTATCTCCCCCTTTTGACTTCCATTAAAAATGCTGTGGGCCTATCTCTGAAATACAGAGGCAGTTAGGTTCATTGAAATACTTTCTCCTCTCCTGGCTTCTGTTAGATGTCATTATCCTTGAGGGTAGGCAATATATCTTCATTTTGGGTGTATGTAGATGTACATGCGTAGTGTGTGTGTGTGTGTGTGTGTATGTGTGTGTATGTGTGCATGTGTGCATGTGTGTGTGTGTGTGTGTGTGTATACAGTGTGCCCAAAAGAGCACCACACATACAGAAAACCTCTCATAGACGCTTAACTAAGTACCAAAATGTCTAAGGCAAACTGTTCCTCAGCTGGCTTTTCAAAGCCGAATTCAGAATAAAAAAGTCAAAGCTGATACACACACGTGTTCTAGGGAGAAGAAACAGTCTTGAGGCATGATTCCCAGTGACTTGCCCTGGTATCCGCCTCCACATTATTGTAATGCCCTGCTGACTGGAGGTATTGAGTCTCCTGCTAAACGGAGGCACAGTAGAGGGAAGAGGTCAAGCTTTAGGCTGTGGACTCAGAAGACTTGAGTTCAAATTGCACTTACTAGTTTGGGCTATGAAATTTCCCGCAGATTTAAAAATACTGTGCTACAGTCTAACACTAGTGAGCAACAACATATTTTACTTTGTAGATTGTTAAAGTAGATGTTAAGTGTTCTTATTATGAAAAATGATAACTATGTGAGGTAATTAACATAATTAGGAGGACTGAGCTACGGCCAGATGTATAATTCAAAACATCGTGTAATCCATGACAAATGCATACAATTTTTAGCTTTCAAATACAAATGTATAACTGTGAGAAATAAAACAAGGAGAGATTAAAGAAAGAATAAACCATTATAGCAAACCTTGTTACTTCATCAGCTTCTAATTTCAAACTAAAGCAGTGAGTTGGATACTCTGCATATTGAATAGGACTGGGAATTTATTTATTATATTTCAGCCTAATCTCTCCTCTTCAGACCATTCTTTGCAAAGCATGGTGTGTTCACAGGACTTGGGAATAAAACTTAAACATCAAAATTAAATATTCTCCATCTTCCAATGGGTCCCTCTGCACAAAGTAGGTTGCAGCCTGTGTGTTCTACACCGGAGAGTTCTGCATTGGAAGAGAAACTGCAGTTGCTCCAGGGTAGAAAGGTATTTCTCCATCTAGAACTCAACGCCCTTTTCAAATGAACAGTGCCTCACCTAGATCTGATAGGCAATGCTAGGATAATAAAGAACCCAGCAAAATCAAGTCGGGAGTGTACCTCAATAGTAGAGCACGTGCTTCCGGTTCAGGAATCCCTGGGTTCGTGATTGGTTAAAAAATGTCTCATGTTGTAAGTAGTTGAGGCTTGACTAAAGGAGGAAATAAATATCTGACATGTGAAAGCAACAACAAGGTCACTCAATTTGAGTTAAACCACTTCTCATGCACGATTAATCCCTCCTGTTTCTCTGTTGCAGTGTTTGTCTTTGCTCTTCCGTCTTTTTAAGATTCTTATTAGCTGTGGGGCCCACCCTGGGCTCTGCCTCCCATTGTAATTTCACACTTGACCAAATCGTGGGAGCTGAACACACTATGGATATGAAAACAGCAGCTTTGAAGAGAGAAGCACCGGAATGTTCTGCATCAGAAGAGAAACTACGGTTGCTCCAGGGTAGAAATGTATTCCTCCATCTAGAACTCAACGCCCTTTTTAAATCAACAGTGCCTCACCTAGATCCGAGCTTCAGCCAGGCATGAGAGTACTACAGCATGATGACTACTAACCTGTTCACTTCCTCTGCTTTCGGGAACATGCCCAATAGTCTCACAGAAACACACTCCCTTATTGTAATGTCAGACTTAGGGTTTGCACACTCGAAGACTATCTTTACACGGAACCCACACCATCGAAAATCCAGAAAGGACAAGTTCAGTCCTTTGGCAACACAGGAAGGTGGAGAGGATCAATCCTCTGTGCTGAAGAATTTGAGGTAGCTGGATTCCATTCGATCTCCCTCCACAGGACATTGACAACAGTCACAGGATGTTCAATAGAGTTTCACTACTCAGAGTGAGGTTTGAGAGCAACAATTAATTAGCACGACTCTCACACTTGCTACAAGGCAGGCTCTAGGCCTAGTCCACACCTGCTAAGTCAGAACCTGTATTTTCTCAAGATTCCTCAGGCTAGCAGTGTTGACCTGTTTTGTAAACAAAGCCAGGGCAGTCGGTTAAATTTGATTCTCAGACAGCAATTGATTTGTTTAGAGAACGTACATCCGGAGTGTGGTATTGTGTTCCCCGAAATATTGTGCACCCTAATAAACTTATCTGGGGTCAGAGACAGAACAGCCACAATATTAAACATAGAGGACAGGCAGTGGTAGCACACGCCTTTAATCCTAGCACTTGGGAGGCAGAGCTAGGCAGAAATCCATGTGTTCAAGGATACAGCCAAGCATGGTGACTTACGCCTTTCATCCCAGAAAGCGAGCCTTTAATCCCAGGGAGTGATGGTAGAAGGCAGAAAGGTATATAAGGCGTGAGGACCAGGAAGTAGAAGCATTTGGCTGGTTAAGCTTTCAGGTTTCTAGCAGCAGTTCAGCTGAGAGCCATTGGGATGAGGACACAGAAGCTTCCAGTTTGAGGAAACAAGACCAGCTGAGAAGTTGGCCAGGTGAGGTTAGCTGTGGCTTGTTCTTTCTCTCTGACCATCCAGCATTTCACCTCAATAACTGGCCCCGGGTTTGATTTTATTAATAAGACTCTCTAAGGTTCCTGCAACACCAGAGTGTTACACAGGCCACACTTAGCCTAAAAATTTACGTTTATTACTGTTTTTTAATTTAAATTTCTCTGTGTGCTCTGAACTTCAGCTGCAGTTGAGCAAGTGATTATACATGAACTATGTAGTTTGAGAAAGCGTTAGAGAGCAATGTCATCAAAGTGGAGTGTGACTCGGGGCCTGCTAAGACACAGTGCTAGCCCTTGCCCAGAACTTCTCGTTCTCTGGGTTGCAGTGGTGGTGGATCCTAACATTTCTAATCTGGCTCCTAAATGATATTACCACATTTGTCTTGGGAAAACAATAATTCCTCAGTGTGGCTTCCCAGGACTTCTGGATAAACTACAGCTGCCTCTCCACAGAAACACTCATTTAATTGGTTAAGGGGAAGCCTGGGCACATGTGATTTTCAAAGCCCCTTGGGGGAGTCTGGTTTTTCTCCTTTAAGAAATCTATTTTTAGATTTTTTTTTTGAGGAATTTCCATACTGATTTCCATAGTGGCTGAACTCATTTACATCCCCACCAGCAAGTCTAAAAATAGAACTAACATATGATCCAGCTATACGGAAAGATGAAATATGACCAAAAGAATCTAAGTCACTGTGCCACAGAGAGATGTGTGCACATATGCTCATTTTAACAGTACACACAATACCCAAGGCTAGGTACCTTTCAGCAGGTGAATAGATAACAAACAATGAAGTAAGTTTACACAGTGAGTTTTATTCAGCCATAAAGAAAAAAAACAATGTCATTTGCAAGAAAGTGGGTGAAACTGAGATAATCAAACTAAGGGATGTAAGCCAGAGTCAGAAAGACAGCATGCTCTCTTACATTTTATATAGCTAAACAATATATGAATGACACAAAAATAGAATCAAAATTCTCTGGGAGAAGGAAAAGGACTATCAGGAAAGGGAGAAAGGTTATAGGGAAGGGTAGTGAATATGTCAAACTACATAGTGAATGAAAATGTCTTGGTGGAACTCATTACTATGTGCAATTACTACATGCTAATAAAACAAAGAGTAATAACGAAATATAAATACCAGGTTAATTCTCCAGACTTATTCAATTACATAAGTCATACTTAAGTTTTAAGAGGGTTCAAAATAATCTTATGCTAAAGGTCACAATGAAGACTTCTTTTTAACCCCATGTAGCAATTACACTTTCTGGAATCTGTATTGAATGCTTTGACACCTGGGGTCTTACTGAAGGAGGGGGTAGCAAATTCCCAGAGATCACAGGCAACTAGTATTGAAACTTCCTTGCATGCACAAACTGAGCAATCCAGACCTCAAGTTCCCAGCCACCTCCACCACAGAGCTCTTTGAATGTCATTGCTATTTCTTTGGTCCTGTTCATCCCAGGACCTGGTACTAGGTAACTATGGACAGCTCCATGTCACAGAGACATGATCAAACTTGCCAATCTCAAATCTGAAGACTCTTCTTTGCACATTCCTTGTACAGAAACTACAGTATAGACTCTTGCTTCATCATCCTTCCACACCTTTGCCCCTGACAGACCTTGCGTGTTCCCTTACATGCCCACTTTCAGTACTGAATAGTGTGCCAGGATACTGTTTTCTAAGCATTTGTTAGAACAAAGCTTTTCATGACAATCATTTCTATAACCTTGTCTTACCATCTTCCAATTAAATTAATCCATATACACACTTGAAAGACCATTTAGATAATATCAAAACCGAAACAAAATTATAATAATATCCATTCATTTGAAATGAACTAGATTATTGGGAAGACCATTAAAGAGAGAATATAAGACAATAAAGTTTGCTTAGAAGCAATTCAGTTTCTGGGACTGTTAGTCTACACAACTTTGGAAACACTTTGGTGATTCAATTTGGTAGCTTTCTATAAGAGGCTAGCTGCCACATGTCTGCAGTTGCCCACTGAATCCCTTAATTCAGTGTGGCCCACAAACATAGCTCTTCAAAAGCAATGCCCTCTGGGAGGCCACACTTGTCACATTCATAATCAAGCAGGCCAGACAGAGCCCGTGTATTGCTTAAAGTTATTTGGAAAATCTGTAAATAGCGCCCCACATCTCTTGGCTCGTTACACTGTAAGATGTAAAGTTCTCCACTCAATCTTCCATTGAGTCATCAGACTTTTGTTGTTAATTTTTACTTTCATATTTTGTGTTTTATCACTTGTAGATAAAGAACAATTTGTAGAGTTGACTGAAATCTCAGATCCTAAAATGCCAAGGATGCAAAGGGAGGTTCTATTTAGACCATTCTCCTCTGGAGAAAAGGATGATCTAGGGTCGCCTTTCCAGTACAGGTTCTCACAATGTTGATGTCATGTGCTCAGTGTAATGTCTGCCAAGCAGAGGCAAACATCCAGGAGAGGGCAGAAGTAGAGCTGTGACACTTGTCAATTAGGAAAGAAGTACACGGAAGTGCTGTGTGACATGGAGGGGTGGAAAAATGCAAATCTGTGATTCCTTTATAAAAGATGCTTAAATTCCCAGTTCTGCTCTGCAAAGAAATTCAAGCACCAAGCATGGCTGCTCTGTAGCTCAGACATCCTTCATTGGACTCATGACTAGCATACAGAATAGCCCATGGCCTACAAATCTGATGAGAGGCACTCAAAATAAAGTCTTTAGCTTTTGTCTCTGGCTCTTGGGAGGTTTTTGGGTGTTTGGACTTTATTACACAGTGACAAAAGAGAGTCTTTACTGTTGGTGATGACCTCTTTTGACCTCACCTGATAATGTTTGCTAAGGAGGGGCTGGCTAGGCTGGAAAGATAAACCATGTGATTGAAGGGTCAACGGTTTAGGCCAGTTGAGGGAGGGTGATGTTGGAGGTTCCTTGCTCACTGCCTCCTTCCCTCCCTGTCATGGTTAAGCTTGACTGGCTATTTGATTCCTTGGGAGTCACCTAGGAGACATTGCTTTAGGTATGTCTGTGAGGACTGGTCCAGAGGGCACTAAGTGCATTGTTATCTAGAACTGAATCAAAAAGACAAAACAAGCTGAGTACGAACATTCCTCTCTCTCTCTCTCTCTCTCTCTCTCTCTCTCTCTCTCTCTCTCTCTCTCTCTCTGCTTCCTGATTGTGGATGCAGTGTAACTACTACCTCGCAATCCTGCCATCATGCTGTGCCTACCATAAAAGACTATGCCCTCAAACTAGGAGCCAAGATAAACCCTAACCATCTTTCCTTAAGTTGGTTTAGTCAGGTATTTGGTCTCAACCATGAGAAAAACAAGCACCACACTCCCTCCCTCCTAATTACGATGACACACATTCTTTCATAGAGAAACTCCTTGTAGTAGATTGAGCTCATCAGTTCAGCTTCCACTCTTGCTTAACTCAGCTCAGTTTGGCCAAGGGTTTGTTCAGTTTCTTCTCTAAGGTGCAGGGGTAGATGGCACCCAAATTCTCTTGGACTGAGAAGGCAAAAGGTTCCAGGATGTATATTTTATACAAAAGGCTAAGAGATAAGACTGCACGAGCAGGGGTGGGTCCTTCTGTCTCTGTTCCAAGTCCCTTCACACCTTGTCAAGCAGGAAGACACAGCTGAGTGAAGCTGGCAGCAGCCGTGAAGGGATGAGAGTGACGGAGCTAACCATCTACAGGTCTCAATTCAAGCAGCTTCCTTGTCCAATGGGAACTCAGGATCCAGGTGGCCTCTGCTGCTTTTTCCTGTCATTGGGTATGTGGTTCCTGTATGTCAGCCTTTCCCCATCCTTCAGCAGCTCTGAGTTCATTCTAGCTTCAGGACTTGGACAATTTTTTTTTTTTTTCTGTCTGGAATGTTCTTCCACAATCAACTCACATGTTGTGTTTTTCACAGTTGGCATTCAAAGTTAGTTCCTTCTGGACATGTGGGAAAGGCTCCTTTTCCTGTAGTGCCATCCTGGAACTTGCTTCTCACTTACGTCATGGCTTATTCTCTTGTAAACACTTACTGTATTAAATGTATTAGTGGTTTATTTTCTTACAGGTGTATTTTTTCTGTCCACTTCTATACCCACTGTCCTAAAGTGAGCACTGTGATGACAGGGTTTGTTTGTCTGTTTTGTACCATGTCCTTGGCCACACAATGCTTTTCCTGTCGTAGGTGATGGGAGACCCACGGCAAATGCGTAAGATTCAGTTTTTCCCTGAAGGAACTGTGCAGACCGAGCTGTATGCACATGAGAACGAGGAAGGCAGCTACTTCTTTGCTGCTTCTGCTCTCAGGATGTTCCAGGTCCTGCACTAGAGTCCTTTCCTTGTGGCTTATGGACTCAGTCCCTTTCAGACTTGAAACAGCATCTTCACACAACTGATTCTTAAATTGTTTCTTCAATTTCAGAAAAATATTCATATTTCTATTTCTGTATTATTAGTTTTAAAAGTTTATATTGTCTCTAAGAATGTATAAGATAGACCTCCTAGAGAAAGAACACAAAACTTGCAGAAAAATTACTTAAAATGTACAAGAAAGTTAGGTTTATGGTCTCTACATTCACTACATTTATATGTTAAAAACAGGGACATCTTAACTAGAGGGGAAAGATATGATGCAATTACTTCTTAAATTTTTCTTGTGGTGTGCTTTTATAAAGATTGTATTAGATGAGATTGATACATATAAAGTGTAGATAAACCTATATAATAAGATTTATAGGCATTTTGAGAGTTCGTATACAACGTGTCATAATTTAGTTGCAGTGTTCAAGACAGAACAAATACAAATGGTTAGTTGCCTGTCTCAGAAGAAAAAAGATGCAGACAGCAAAGGATATAAAATAAGTGAAAATTTATTGCATTTATCAACAAATAAAAATGCCCTAGGCCCAGTGCCGAGAAATATTCTTGGCTTGGAACTTTTTCAACACTCTAAATGTACCCAGCTGTAGTTCCTTTGTAAGTGCCATCCAATAGAACCTTCGAGATGGAGGGTGTGCTTTCAAAAGGTGATTGGTATTCCGTCTGGATATTCACTCTCTCGATACACAGTTTGCACCATGCTCTACATGGATCAGAGAAGGTACAGGTCCCAGTTAAAGATGACCCACAAAGGATCAGTCATGTTGCTCTCTCTGGACTGTGCCTAGACCATTTCCACATTTGCAACTCATGTTTTGTGTAGGAAGTGCCAGTGTCTCTTATTTCATATTTCTTAGCATCTGAACACACTGGAGCCAGGGGGGACTTTTTAGGATGTTCACTTCCAGTTCAGGGTCCCCATTGTGCATAAAAGCAGAATTCATCCAAACATTGGCAAGGGACAGATTCTAGTCTTGGCAGGAGCTCATGTCCTCACTCACTCATTCATTCATTCATTCATTCATTCATTCCACATACACTTATGAATAGAGACTGTAGTTTATTAAAAATAAAATGTAACAAAGAGTCCTCCTCTGTTTGTAAGGTACTCATGGTAGAGGAAGCCACAGCCCATTCCATGTTTCTATCCCAGAAGCAATTATGGGGGAGCTGATACAGATTTTAATCACAACCTCAATGGTAAAAACATTTATAATGCTGGGAAATGGAACCTTCTAATTTAACCAATACAAAGTTGCATCTGAATGGAGACTAGTAAAGTCACAAGCTGGCCACAGGGTCTGGCTCTGTGTTCTTTGCACAGGCTCTAAACCTCCTTCATGAGGATAGACAGTAGGATGGAAATGTGTACAGAAAGTCAGACTTCTGAGAGAAATGCCCCTCCTATGCCAAGGAAAACAGAAGGCATTATTCTATGGGGTC
The DNA here is from genome assembly GCF_949786415.1 of Peromyscus eremicus. NCBI lineage: Eukaryota > Metazoa > Chordata > Mammalia > Rodentia > Cricetidae > Peromyscus > Peromyscus eremicus. Next base: position 34,993,391 of record NC_081417.1, read on the forward strand.
AAGGGCTTAGTTCATTAATTTACTAGCAATGTGAGAAGTTCCAAAACACCTCGATGTCTACATCTGGGAGCAGAGATCAGCTAGGAGGAGAAGCAATGAGGCACCATATTTCTGCCTCTTAGTTTGGGATGGGATATAGGAGGGTGGAAGGTATATGTAATGATAAATAAAAATTCCAAGGTTGCATCAGCACTACCTAACAGAAGTTAAGTCCTGTTATTGCAGAGGACCAGAGGACAAGATTTGGGTTCCCAGCATTCATGTAACTCTAGCTACAGGGGATCTGACACCTTCCCTTCTGGCCTCTGAGGGCGGGCACACACACACACACACATACACACACACACACACACACACACACACACACACACTCAAATAAATAAATCTTTAAAATATCTTGAAGGAAGGCATAATGTGCCAGACACATGGGTCTACTGAGCATTATTGAACTCAGTATTATTTTGCTGAAAGATACCTGTCTGGATTCAAAAATAGACCCATTTAAGAAGTATCAGATTTGCTAGGAAGAACTAACAAACATAAGTTGTTGTGAGAGCAAAAGTGGGTAGTTGGGTTTTTAAGATGAGTTGATGGGGGTAATACAAGTAGAAGAAGGATGCAGAGGACAACACGAATACAACCCAGCTTGCGTTTTTCCATATGAGCCTTTTCCTAGTTTGTCTCTTCACTCCGACAGTCCTCTTCTCATTGACCTCTGTCTTTGCCACCAGAACTTGCTCTGTGAAAAGGTCCCATAAACATATTCCTGTTAGAAGTGAATGGTCACAAAGCCTTGGTAAGTTCTCTTCTTCTGCCATGTCGTTCAGCAGGGGGGAGGGACCTGAAGTATTGCAGAGCGTGAGGGATGAGCTGCCAGGCACAGAGGTGTATTGACTAGGGAGGGGCATTCCAAAAGCCTACTGAGCAGCATATGTTAAGTTTCCCATTGTAACTGTTAGCTACATACCTGGATGTAAATCCATGTTTCAGAACATACTTGCTCATCACTCTTTTCATTCCGTATAAAAATAGTATCTATTCAAGTGACACAGTTTCAAATATCAAGGCACTGTTTCAGCTTTATGGCACTGAACTATTATTGAATATTAGCCAGACTTAAATAACATTAGAATCAAAGAAATATAAACCAACAAAGATAATAATAACAAAGTACTTTTATCTTAGAAGACAGAATCAGAAACCTGTGGAAGACCAATATTTACTTAAGACTTCATGAGGTCAGTAAACTGGACTTAAAAGCATACTGATTTTTTTCCCAGAGACATATTTATTTTTATTTCTGTGCATATGTGTGTTTCTGTGTCCAGGTACGTTCATGTGCTTGTGGGTTCACGCAGAGTCCAGAAGATGGCATTGGATCCCCCAGAGCTACAGTTTCAGGTGGTTGTGAGCTGCTGGATGTGGATGCTGGGAACTTAACACTGGTCCTTTGAAAGATCAGCAAGTGCTCTTAGCTGAGGAACCATCTCTCTTCCCTAAGTACAGTTATTCACAGGCAGCTGATCCATGGAGTGGAGTAGTTATCAGTCAGCATTGCTTTGTCAGATGTTTGCTTTGCATTCGTGATATTGGTAATATTGTATTTGGCATGGCTCCCCTCTTCTGCTTAGTTAAATAGAGAAAATGTCCATGAGAAAATAGTTAAAGGGTAAACTGTCAGTTATTGATAGATTGATTGCTGGATAGCCTTTCTGTCTTCCAGTGTTTCCTATCATCTTCAGGACATGCCTGAATCATCTCAGGGAATGATTTTTATTTGGTTCCCAGCAATTTTTCTAGCCTTATCTGACACTTGCTTTCATGGACTTAAAGCCCTAGCTCAACACATGTGATTTTCAGGATTTATCTTCTCTCTTTTTTTTTTTTTGTACAACTAGGGCCATTCTTTCTGCTTGAAATGTTCTTCTCAGTCTTTCCCTTTAATTCCTACTCATCCATTACAGTATCCTCCTCTGATGAGACTTCTCTACGCCTTGGTGTTTCACACTTCTATTTATTCCTAGTGCATCCCTTTCTACCTTATATTTCACTTGTACTGAAATCAATTATTACCTGTCTACTTCTATTACTCTATTTTTTAAAGTAGGACAACAATCTGTAGCTCATTTATGTTTATATTCCTGATGCCTAATGTGAAACCTAGCACTGAACAGGTATTAATATATGTTTGTTGAATGGATCTGGTTCCCACAGTGGGACAGCAGGTAGGCGAATTTTATTTGGAAGGACTGAAAGAACTGACTATGAAAGAAGACACAGCATATATAATGGAAGTGAGGAAAACATATCTGCTGAGTCCCACAGTATGTTCAAAGGTCAGAATGTATCACTAGATACATAACAGGCAGATTTAAGAAAGTGAAAAGAACTTGTTCATTTTAATAAGTGATCTATTTGGAATGTGTAAATAATTCTGAGATTACCTACTCACATCAGGGCTAATTGTAGCTTAGAGGCTATTTCCTCAATGACATCAAAATGAAAATCACATCCTATGTCCTGATGTTCCTAGAGGCTCTTACTGAAGAAGTACTCTTTGGCTAGAACATACAGATTACATACCACGATAAAACTCTTTTAAAAATATTTTGCTTAACTTTTCTTTGGTTTAGTGTGTGATTCTTTGGCCAGGAATGCTTAAGCTTGACCGTATGAGCTTTGGCACTAAGTTATGTTTTGTCAGAGGCACCAATTCTGAGCCACCAAGTAAATTCAAGCACTGAATAATTATAGCCATAAGGGTGAAGTGGGAGTGATGTGTTTTTCTCTGAAGAATGGTGGAGTGCATACAGAGTTTGATGTGACTCCCCGCTAGAGTGCATTCATGTCTCCAGGGATGCATGGCCAGGCCTGGCTTTCAGCTAGGGATAGTTGAGAAAGGGGGAACAAACTTGGGGCTGGTGTCTAATGTGTTGTGCAAGACAGACTGGACAGCTGCCTTTTAAGAACTATTTCAGATGTCCCTTTGAGCAGGATGGACAATTAAGCAAGGATGATCATCTTCTTGAGGGACTTCCCGCACAGAGCCACTGCTCATAGTGGGTTGTAAAGATCAGCACAGACATCTAGGAGAAATAGGAAGAATCCGGCTTCTTCAGGAAATGTAGGCAGCCTTTGTTCTAGAATGAGAACACTTCACAGAACCTCCAACAATTTGGTAGATATTGTGGACCCTCTTCTGGGACAACGCATAAGTCTCACTGCTTACAAAGCTCTGTCCATACCATGTTCAACTCTCAGAGATCTCACCGAATTGGGATCTTTAAAGACCCTCTGATGGTTACCTTTGTCTACAGTTTGATACACATTGCAGTAAAAATGCAATCTAAATCAGGGAATTGATGAAACAACCCAAATTTACTGTGTTATAACAATCGAGGCCTTCAGTTTCTGTCTTGTTTGGAGCAGACGCAGCATCAGGGAAGCTCTCCTCGGTTATTGTCTCATCCCCACTCTTGTGACCACACTCAACCACTGGACAGCACTAAGGGATTCAGTGAGTTTTCCATCTTACTGCAAAGGATCCGTGACTCAATACTAAGGTTGGAATATCTCCCAATTTAAGGAAATTGGTGATGGTAAAATACAAAATATTCAATCTGGTTATATGCTAGAAAACATCGCAGAAAGGATCTTTAAATACTGCTATTAAGAACATTTGTCACCAACTAATTTGCATTAATGAACACTAGCTAAGTAGACATGTTTGCAAGCTGTGAAGGCACAACCTTATCCCATGTTAATTCTGTATTGGAGCCAAGATTTTAATAAGAACAGGCTATTGATTGTGCCCATAAGGATTGTTCATTGCTTAATATAATTTGGCAAAATTCAGACGTTATTAATCACAACTAATAGTCCCTATCTGGAAAACAAGCACATGGCTGCTCATTTGGTTCAGAACTTATTGAAAACTCAACTATAATCCAAATATATGTTAGAAATCAATTAGAAACATTAATAAATTATTTCACCATGCATATATTATGCTTAAATATATTAAGAAAGAATATGATTTACTGCATATAATGACTATGTACTGTAACCTTTGCCAAATCATACAAATAAAAACAATAACAAAAAGTAAAATATAACTTTATAATAGTGTGTTGGTAATAGTTATGAAACACAATTATGAATTGTTTATGTTATATGCAAATTTTTAATAAATGTAAGTACAGGAGTACTTACACCTCTCTCTCTGTGTGTACAGCATATGTGACACACATCTAAACACACACATGCACACACACACACACACATACATACACACACACACACACACACACACACACATCCAGTTCTTATCCTAAATGCTTGGGACCAATGTGTTTAGATTTGGAATTTTTAAATATTTTAATAGTTAACATATGTATCAAATGTTAGGTACCATGCCCAAATATCAAGAAGACCATTCATACATGTCTCCTACACACATCTTCTGCACACAGTGACCTAAAGATAATTTTAGAGGATTTTTTTAGTGATTTTCTGAATGAAAGTAAAGTTTCATGGAGTGGACTTTCTATTTCTGATGTCATATTGAAGCTCAGAATTTTAATTTTTGAAGTATTTTGTATTTTTGTTTTTGAACTAGGGATGCTTGATGAATGTACATGTATGTTTTCTCTCAATATATGTTTGTATATGTGTGTTTTCCTCTCTATTGTGTGTGGGCATACATGTGTGGGTTCTTCTGCATGCATGTCTGTGTACATGCATGAGAGTTTTCTATGTGTATGTAGACATGCGTGAGTGTTCTCCTGTGTGTGTGTTTGTCATACACGCGCATGCGTGTTCTCCTCTGTGGTTGTAGTCATGTGTGTGTTTTCTGCTTATGTGTTTGTATACATATGCTTGTGTGTGCTCTTGTCGGTGAGTGTGTACGTATGTGTGTTCGTATGTGTATGTATGTATGTGCACACATGTTCTTCCAAGGAGCACTGTGGAAGAAATGATGCTGGACTCAGGAGGCCTCCTGAAGTAAATCATCTTAAATAAATTTCTAACATTAATCAGAAATAATTAACCATGTAAGTTAACTTGGCTCTCTTTTTATTTTTCTTTATTTTTATGGATTTATATCCTTTATTTACTTCTTACCTTCTTTTATGTTTTTTAGACAGGGTCTTAATATGTAGCCCAGGCTTGCTTGGATATACTTTAAGTAAATTTAGACAGTATTATCCCCACGTTTTATCCAGTAGAGATAAAAAGGTTGGTTAAAGAATTGGCTGTGCAAGTACAGTGGCACATGCCAATACACAGAGTGTTCAGGAGGCCAAGCAGGAGGATCTCACATTCAAGAATATCCTGGGCTACAGAGTGAGTTCTGGCCCGTCCTGGGCTGAATAGTAAGATCACATATATAAAAAGTTGTTCATTCCAGCCAGGGAATCAGGTAGCCTAACTATATCTTCATCTTTCCTTACCTTCCTGCACATCTAATCCCCCAGTCTCACCCTTAACTCTGCAGCAGAGACCCTGCTGTGGCCTTTCCCTTCTCTCTGCCCCTTTCTCCAGCTGATCACACAGATCTCCTCCATCCTTTTCTACCACTCATCCTGTTATCCCAGCCCCCAGCTGCATTAGGCATTCCCTGGGAACCCACCAGCCAAGACTGCCACAGAAGCAAGTAGGCCAGCAAAGCAGGTAAGCAAGCTTCAGGTCTTCATTCCCCTTTTCTGCTCCATACTCAGTCCTTCAGGCTCATCCCCAGGGCTGTAGCAGCTGCCTTTTGTGGCCTCTCCTCACTCTCTGTCCCCATTCCTGGGGAATAAGCAAATCCTGGTGGAACACACTGGTTTTCAGTAGACCCCTCAGCATCCCCCCTACTAAAGTGTCGGCTTCCAACACCTAGGAACATATTCCACCTGGAAACCCCAGGGCCACACCTGGCAGGGTCCTAGCAGACTTCCCTACCAGGCATCACACAGTCACCACTCCCTCAGAAGAGGGTAACAGAAACAAAAGAACAAAACACCCACCTAACAAGACAAGAACAGATATCAGCACCAAGAATTAGTCTTCCCAAACCCAGATGCCTAGATGCCAGCACAAAAACACAATTAATAATAGCCAGGACCATATGTCTCCACAAGAGCCCCGCAGCCCTACCACAGTAGGCCCTAAGTAATGCAACATAGCTGAAATACACACACACACACACACACACACACACACACACACACACACACACACACTAATCTTTATGAATATGACAGAGGTCCTTAAAGAGGAAATGAATAAATCCCTTAAAGAAATCTATGAAAACATGGACAAAGGCTGGAAGGAAATGAATAATACAGTTCAAGAATATTTGAAAGTAAAAATAGAATCCAGTAAAGAGAACTAAAATTGAGAGAAATCTAGAAATGAAATATATAGGAACTCGACCAGGAGCCTCAGAGGCAAGCTTCACAAACGGAGTGCAAAATATGGAAGATAGATTCACAATCATTGAAGACATACGAGAAGAAATGGATATCTTAGTTAAAGAAAACATTACCTCTAAAACAAAGTAAAACAAAACACTCCTGATTCAAAACATCCAGGAAATCTGGGACACTATGAAAATACAAAAATCTAAGAATAATAGGAATAGAAGAAACCCAGATCAAAGGCACAGAAACTATTTTCAATAAAGTCATAGAGGAAAATTCCCCCAATCTAAAGAAGGAGATACCTATTAAGGTACAAGAAGCATACAGAACACTAAATAGACTAGACCAGAAAAGGAAGTCCTTCCAGCATATAATAATCAAAATACTAAACATACAGAACAAAGAAAGAATATTAAAAGCTACATGGGGAAAAAACCAAGTAACATACAAATACAGAAATATTAGAATAACATCTGACTTCTCAATAGAGACTCTAAAAGCCAGGAGAGTTTGGACAGATGTTCTATAGACTCTAAGAGACCACAGATGCCATCCCAGACTCCTACACCAGCAAAACTTTAAATCACCATAAATGGAGAAAATAAGACATTCTATGATAAAACCAAATTTAAGCAATATCTGTTTACAAATTTAGCCCTACAGAAGACACTAGAAGGAAAACTCCAACCTAAAGAGGTTAACCACATCCAAGAAAACATAGGATAAGTAATCGCATACCAGCCTATCAAAAGAGGGGAAACAGACAGGTAGACAGACAGACAGACAGACAGACACACACACACACACACTCACGCACACACACACACACACACACACACACACATTGCACACATATACACCATCACCACCACCACCACCACCACCACCACCACCACCACCACCACCACAATAACAACAACAAAACCAATGGAATCAACAAATATCATCCATTGTTATTTCTCAACATCAGTGGTCTCAATTCATCAATAAAAAGACACTGACTAACAGAATGAATAAGAAAACAGGATCCATCCTTCTGCTGCATCCAAGAAACTCACTTTAATATCAAGGATAGATTTCACCTCAGGGTAAAAAGATGGAAAAAGATATTCCAAGAAAATGGACCTAAGAAGCAAGCTGGTGTAGCCATTTTAATATCTGACAAAAAAGACTTAAATTGAAAACTAATCAGAAGAGATAGGGAAGGACACTACATACTTATTAAAGGAAAAATCGATCAAGAGGTCATTTCAGTTCTTAATGTCTATGCCACAAACACAAGGTCATGGAAGTTTATAAAAGAAACACTACTCCAGTTTAAATCACATATTGACCCTCACACGTGGATAGTGAGAAACTTCCATATCCTACTCTTGCCAATATACAGGTTGTTCAGACAAAAACTAAACAGAGAAATACTGGAGCTAACTGACATTATAAATGAAATGGACCTAACAGATATATACAGAACTTTTCATCCAAACACAAAAGAATATACCTTCTCAGCACCTCATGGAACTTTCTTCAAAACTGACCACATACTGTCACAAAGCAAGTCTCAACAGAAATAAGAAAATTGAAACAACACCCTGCATCTTATCTGACCACAGATGGAAGCTGGATATCAATTACAGAAATAGCAGAAAGCTTACAAACTCATGGAAACATGAACAACTATTTACTGATTGAAAAATGTGTCAAGGCAGAAATTAAGAAAGAAATTAAAGAATTCCTAGAATTGAATGAAAATGAATACACAACATACCCATACTTGTGGGGCACAATGAAGGCAATTCTAAGAGGCAAGCTTATATCATTAAATGCCTACATTAAAAAACTGGAGAGATATCATACTAGTAACTTAACAGGACAACTGAAAGCTCTAGAACATAAAGGAAGAAATTAAACAGGAAGAAATAATCAAACTCAGGGCTGAAATCAATAAAATAGAAACAAACAATACAAAGAATCAATGAAACAAAGATTTGTTTCTTGGAGAAAATCAGTAAGATGGACAAACTGTTATCCAAGTTAACTAAAAGGCAGATAGAGAATATCCAAATTAATAAAATTAGAAATGGAAAGGGGGATATAACAGTAAACACCAAGGAAATCCAGGGAATCCTAAGGTGTACTTTAAAAAACTGTACTTCATCTGTGTGGATAGTTTTATGCCAATTTGGCAGACTCTAAAGCCCAGAAACAGGTGTTTTATGCACAGAATTTTACTGGACTTTTAAAAAGAGTTAATGCCAATAGTCCTCAAATTATTTCACAAAGTAGAAACAGAAAGAACATTGCTCAATTCATTTTAGGAGGCAACAGCTACCCTGAGACCCAAACCACACAATGAACTGAAGAAAGAAGAAAATTACAGACCAGTTTCCTTCATGAACACAGATGCAGAAGTGCTCAATAAAATATTTGCAAACCAAATGTATTAACACATTAAAAAGATCAGCCACCATGATTAAGTAGGCTTCATCCCGGAGATACAGGGATGGTTCAACAAATCGATAAATGTAGTCCACCATATAAACAAACTGAAAGAAGAAATAAACCACATGATTATCTCATCAGACACAGAAAAGGCCTTTAACAAAATCCAACACCTCTTCATGATAAAAGTCTGTGAGAGAAAAGGAATAAAAGAGACATACCTCAACATAATACAGACAGTTTACAATAAACCCATAGCCAGCATCAGCTTACATATAGAGAAACTCAAAGCAAGTCCACTAAAACAAGGAATAAGACAAGGCTGTCAACTCTCTCCATACCTATGCAGTATAGTTCTTGAAATGTTAGCTAGAGTAATAAGACAACTGAAGAAGATGGAGGATATACAAATTGGAAAGGAAGAAGTCAAAGTATTGTTATTTGAAAATGATATGATAGTATACATAAGTCATCCTAAAAATTTTACTGGGAAACTCATACAGTTGATACACACTTTCAGCAAAGTATCTGGATACCAAAAATCATCAGTCCTATATACAAATGATAAACAGTATGAGAAAGAAATTAGGGAACATCTTTACAATAGTCTCAAATAATCAAAAATATCTAACCAAGCAAGTGAAAGTCTTGTATGATTAAAAACTTCAAGTCACTGAAGAAAGAAATTGAAGAAGATATCAAAAGATGAAATGGTCTTCAGGCTCAGGGATTGATAGGATTAATATTGTAAAAAATGGTCATCCTACCAAAAGCAATCTACAGATTCAATGCAATCGCCCTCAAAATTCCAACACAATTCTTCACAGATCTTGAAAGGGCAATTTTCAGCTTCATACAGAAACATGAAAAACCCAGGATAGCTAAAACTATCCTGAATAATAAAAGAACTGCTGGAGGTATCACTATGACTGATTCAAGTTGTAGTGTGGAGCTATAGTAATAAAAACAGCATGGTGCTGGCCCAAAACAGACACGTTGCTCATTAGAATTGTATTGAAGACCTACACATAAATCCATACACCTATGATTTCCTGATTTTTGATTAAAAAAAAAAACCAGAATAATGACAGCATATTCAACAAATGGTGCTGGTCAAACTGGATGGCAGAATGTAGAAAATCCAGCTAAGTCCACACTTATCACCCTGCATAAAACTCTACTCCAAATGGATCAAAGACTTCTGCTTAAAACCAGATGCACTGAACCTGACAGAAGAGAAAGTGGGGACAGCCTTGAACTCATTGGCACAGGAGAAGACTTTCTGAACAGAACACTGATAGTGCAGGTTCTAGGATCAACAATTAATCAATGGGACCTCATGAAACGGAAAAGCTACTTTACAGCAAAGGATACTGTCATTTGGACCAAGTGGCAGCCTACAGAACGGGAAAAGGTTCTAACCAACTACAAGTCTGACAGAGGGCTAATATATAAAGAACTCAAAAATCAGATATCAAGAAAACAACTCAGTAAAAAATGGGAAACAGATCTGAATAGAGAACTCTCAAAAGAGGAAACTCAAAAGAGCTGAGAAACACTTAAATGTTCAACATCCTTAGCCATCAGAGAAATGCAAATCAAACTGCTTTGAGATTTCACCTTATATCTGTCAGAATGGGTAAGAGTAATAACACAAGTGTCAGCTCATGCTGGTGAGAATGTGGAGCAAGTAAACATTCCTCCATTGCTGGTGGGAATGCAAACCTATACAACCACTATGGACATCAATGTGTCAGTTCCTGAAGAAGATGAGAATTGACACCCCTTGAGACCAGCTATGCCACTTTTGGGCATGTACCCAAAGAATGCCTCATCCTACCACAGAGATACTTGCTCAACCATGTTCATTGCTGCTCTGTTCATAAATAGCGAGAGACTGGAAATGACTTGGGTGTCCCTCAACAGAAGAGTGGATAAAGAAAATATGGTAATTTACACAATGGAATATCACTCAGCTGTTAAAAAATGAAATCATGAAATTCTCAGTTAAATGAAAGGAGCTAAAAGAAAATCATCCTGAATGAGGTAACTCAGACCCAGAAAGACAAATATGGTATGTATTTGTTCATATGTGGATATTAACTGTTAATTTAATGATAACCAAACTAAAATCTGTAGAACCACAGAGGTTATGTATAGAGTGAGGGAGCTGGGGGTGTAGATAGGTCTCTCTAGGAAAGGGAAATAGAATAGATATTTATGGATTGATGAGATGGTGGGGCTGGAATGGAAGGATCAAACAAGAAGGTAGTGGAGAGAGGTAGATGAGGGAATGAACAAAAAGAGAGATAGCTAAAGTTAAGAGCCATTTGAGGGATAGTATGAAAATCTAATACATTAAAAGCTTCACTATTGTCAATTCACGGGGGAGATAGAGCTCCAGCTGGACATCTCTTGTCACCAAATGAAGCTTCCAATCCCAGGATTGGGTTATGTATAATTGAGTTGTTTGCCAAAAGGGTCCCATTTTGGAACCTCCAACAAGCCAGGCTGTTGCCAAGACTATGGGTTGCTCTCCATAAACCGATGGCAAGACCCCTTTGTTGGAGACAAGACCTCCAAATTCATCAAACATGGAGAAGTCAAGTTGGTGCCCAAATAGAACCTTCACTCTTTGTGCTAGAATCTTTGGTTCAGGATGGTGCTCTGCATGCTACCAAAAGAGAAAAGTAAACACCATGCCAGCCACAAAACCTTTGATCTACAATGGTGTCCAGCCTGAAAGTTATACTAGTGTAATGGTGGCACAAAACTTGTGGGAGCAACCAACCAATATCTGATTTGACCTGAGGCCCACCCCAAAGAAGGAAATCACGCCTGTCACTGCTTGAGTATCCAAGAACAAAAGATTCAATAGCCCAGGCCCTAGGGTAAAACCAAATAGTACTCTTCTCTAAACAAGCAAGCAAACAACAGAGCAGCAATAAAAATGACTCCTAATGACATTCTTCTACACCTGTAGATCAGCGCCTTGCTCAGCCATCCTCAGAGATGCTTCCTCCTGCAGCAGACGGGGACAAACACAGAGACTTGCAGCTAGGCGTTAAGCAGAGAGAGAGTCCTTGGAACACTCACCCCTAAATGGGATGTCTCCATCAAATCCCTCATCCCAGAGCTCAGGGAACTCTGCAGAAGAGGAGGTGGAAAAACTGGGGAGCCAGAGGGCATGGAAGATGTTAAGAAAACCAGGCTCTCTAAATCAGCAGCACATTTGAACTCACATAGTCTTAACCGGTCTGCACCAGATGGGGTCTTAGAGCTGAAAGAGGTGGGCATATGATCCCATCCCTAAACTAGAAGCTATCTCCAACTGATGAGCCACTTGTAAATGAAAATGTAATTTTCTCCAAGGTAGTCTCACCCGGAAAACAAGCTGCTAAGGGTGGATTGTTTCTCCAGCACTAGATGACCAACGGAAAACAAGCCCAGTGACATCATTGGAGGTTCCTTGTTTCATAACATCGTGTCAGGGCTTTTTTTTTTTTTTAACTTTTACCTTATGTTTTAATTATTTTTTAGCCTATAGGTCCTTTGCATGTAAATTGCAGCTTCCAGGCTAGTGTTTTTATAGGAAATGACAAGAAATGCTTCTCAAGGTCAGTTTGGGCTTTACTTGTTTCAAACAAATGGAAGCAGGATTCATGGCTCCATAGTAGATGAACATTAATTTTTATCATGTTTCCTTCTTATGGAGGTGGACACGTTCTTGGGCCTTGTGCATGCTAGGCATGTGTTGTACCACAGAGCTGCATCTGCCATGGTTTCTTAATCAGAAATGACAGTCATCTTAGTTTTCAGTTAATGAACCTTGGATATATTATCGCATTCAATTTATGAACAACACCTTTGGGGACGGAGCTGAGGTCACAGAAAATCTGCTTGTTGTCATCCATGTGGATCAGGTAGCTCTGGTCCATGACCTTATATCCACCTGTCTTGGGACCAGATAGATATGGTTCAGATGTTTTAACAGTAGAAAAAGAAAGAGGGGGGCATGTACTAAAACCAGCAGGGATTCCAAATCATTTTGATTTTCATAACAAAATAATTCAATATTCACCCTGTTAAGTAACTGTACAATAATTCTATTAGTGATGCCATGTCAACTCTGGCCAAGTTTTGCTATCAGGTGAATTTAATAGCAAAACTTGGGGAAACTTTCTATTTTAAGTATTGCTGAGATTTGGATGTTAAGGATAAGAATTGTAATATAGATGCACAAAAAGAATTCCTCCTACAGGAATGATCAAAGGACTTGTCCATCAATTTGCAGACTGATTTACTGAGAAATTGTAATTCGTGTAAAAGCTGAACATCAGCCAGCCCTGCTCAGTTGCTGTACTGTTTCTTAATGACACTGATTAACAACAGTCTAAATGGTATCTGAACAAACCAGGAGACTACAGGATTGCCAAGAGGCTTAGTAAATGGCTACTTTACTGTCAGCGTACAACCTATACATAGTCCTAGACAAAGAGCACCATTGGTGCTTCCGGAAGAGAGTCTAAGATCCCATACGTACCAGCATGTCAGTAGACCACACAGGACAAAAAGGCCCAGCCTTGCTGAAGCAGCAAGGATCTTGTGTATGATTTTTCACCAATTATGGCAGATGACTCCAATTCCCAGTGAAGTCTGAAAAAAATCTCTCATGGAGACAATATGTGGTTACATTGTAACTTCATCTGTTTTTGAGTGGGAGAATTTTACCACGGAGTATCAAATTTGACATACAGACTTCTTATGGGAAATTACTGCCATTTTTTTCAGTTAAGATACACAGTGACTTTCATGAATAAAATAATAAGTCTTGCTGGGAAATGATGATTCCAACTGCTTCTAATCAAGTACTTTTAAAAGCCCCAATGCTTGACTATAGTAGAGCATAAGGGATAATCAAAAAGTCACTACCTGGTGACTGATTCTTATTTGTACAAATTCACAATATTGTGTTAAAAATGGAACTGCGCTCCTGGATGCTATTTAAAATTGTGAGGATTGGAGCATCGGGTGTCTGTGGTTTACATAGCTGATGTGGTACAGAGTCACTGCAGTTTGACTGTGATTCATGGTAATGCTCACAGGAAGACTGTGACAAGGAGACAAATCTACATTCTCCCCCCCCACACACACACACACTGTCCATTATAAACCACTGAATTGCCTTCAGATAAATGCATCTTGTCCTTTGAGTGGAAGTGACTTATGAACTGCCCCCAACCCCGACGTCCACCTTGTGCCTGTTTTGTTCATAGTAATGAAAATGCACTTCCTACATCAGAATCTGCCTAGTTCATTAGCACAAGCCTGCCTGGCCCCCCTGCCTGCTCTGGGGAGGAAGAACAAGGGAGGAAATAGACTGGATTTTTCTAAAATGACAGACTCTTATCCAAAATTGTTGAAAATCTTCCTTAGTATCCTGAGTTGACCTATTCACAGGCAGCCAGGTTCCTCTCTGGACTAGAGCATGCCTGTACTGACTGACACCTATTCACTCACTAAAGAGAAGGAGCTTGGTCTGCTGCTGGAGTAGGGGGCGTCTTGAAGCTATGACACCGGAGTCTCATTCAGCTCCCTTATTGCAGTGACTATGGTTACCAGATACGCATTGCATTGCATCATGGGTCCTGTGGTTCAAGGGCTGGGTTGGTCCTGGTAGCATCCTGTGCCCTAAAAGTAACTGTTACAAAACAGCAGTGCTGGGAGGAATGTTCGCAGAACCCTTTAAAAAAACACTTTGAAAGCACCAGTTGACAGCTTTCTTCTTTTGTATCCAACATTTCATAACTTCCCATGCACCCTCTTGGGAAAGAGCAGGAGGACGCTAATTGAACTCGGCAAAGCGGCAGTCATAGGGACAGGTTTTGACATGGTTGAAGTCAAGTTTTCTTTACTAGACGAAAGAGAGAAGGGTGCCGGGATTGATGTTGGCTTTTGTTTTCACCCAAGCTGCCTGTGCAGGTTGAGCCTGGGCTCTGAAACCACTTCTGAAATGGTAATGTGTTTGCCTTCTCTACGGAGGGGGTGGGGGGTGGGGGGGGTGGGGGGGTGGGGAGGGTTGGGGGGGTGGAGGGGGGAAGCACTGTTAGACTCCCCGCTGGGGCTGGTGAGATTGTTTTCACATCTTAAAGAAGAATCCAGTTACTAATCTCAATGTTGTCCTTTTGAGATTACAGATGACAAATACTCCATAAGCCAACTTCCAAGTCACTGCAGCAGCTTGGGAAAGGATGGAAGAGAGCTAGCTGCCTTTAAGAAGAGCCAGCATCTATAAAAAGAGCTGGATCAAAAGAAGACGCCCGATCACACACCCACTGTGGTTGGGCTGACAAAAATAGCCACTTGCACAGATTTAGTTCACTTCAATGCCAGGCTTTCCCTCCAATCACCCTGCCTCCCTCCCCCACCTCCATCTCCTTAACCGATCTCCATGGTGAATTCAGCTCAGAGAGCAGGTGCCTCAGTCCTCCGCACCAAACACGCCATCAGAAACTGCATCTAGATACTGCCAGCCCTGAAGTCTCCTCCTCCTCCTCACTGTCTAAGGACCACCTTCCTGGCACGGGGTGGCTTTGTAGTGCTGCCCTGCGGAACAACCCTCTGGGGTGCCAGGCACTGTGAAGAACACTTCGCACACTTTACATCACTCAGCCCCAGACAGTCCGGCGTCATAGTCCTTACCCTCCTTATTTTACCCACAAGGAAAGGAGGACTCAGACAAATTAACTTATCCAAAGGCACACATTTAATTAGTGGCAGAGCAGACTCTGACCCCGAGTGTTCCCACAACCTGTGTGTTCAGCTATTAGGCCCTGCTGCTCCCCGCCTGGACAAAGCATGGAATCTTCAGTACACATGCTGGCAGGGGTTCCTTGCAGGAATGCCCTGTTATCTACAGCCCCTGCCTTGTTTCTCAGCTCAAAAGCAAAATCAAAATTCGCAATTTTACCTCACTTCTATTCAGACGAAGACGGTAAGTGAAAAGTCAAAACACACAGGGAGGCAGTTTACTTACAATTTCAGTGATGTGGAAGTGTGTGTGTGGGGGGGTGTCACCGAGAGAACATGTGACACATCCATGCTGAATAATGTTGAAGTATGCCTACAATGTCTCCTTAGGCTAATTAACAATAAACGGAATGCTCACAGAGCCTTCCCCTTCCCCCACCAGTGCTTCCTCCTTCCTTCTCTCACACTGTAGTATCCCCTCCCTGCTCCTCTCCCTTACATGTCCTGAAGTCATACATCATCCTTCATCATATCAGACAGAGTGTCGGGTGCTGGAGAGAGGCAGGATACATGGCTGTCCCCACAGAGCTTACATTTTAGTTGGGGACACGGTCGGTCGCAGATAGATGGTAGAACAGGGCCATAGCAGGGACATCACCAGACTTAGATAGGTACAGAATGCTGTTACGTGTGCTATTTTCTGTCTCAAACATAGCTACTTCATGACACTTCATAGGTAGGAGTCATGTTTCTGCAGACTGCTGCCTATCCCAGGGCCACCGAACAAGGATCCTTACTTACACACCTCACTCCTTGAAAAATATGGGCTATTAAGAGCCTTTGCATATAGGCTCAGTATGTGAGATGCTTGGAATGGGAAACCTTTTGGATTTTAGATTTTTTTGAATTTGTAATATTTGTATACATATGTCAGAAATGAGTCTCAAGTCTAAACACCACATTCATTTATTTTACATATATCCTTTATACATATAGCATGAAAGTAACTTTATACAATCTTTTTGAATTATCCTTTGGTAATTTATGCGTGAATACATATTATGCAGTGTTTTAAATGATGTTATATATGAAACAAATTTTGTGTATATTGAATCACCAGAAAGCACATGAACTCTAACATGGAATTTTCCATTTGTAGCTTCAAAACAGTATTTAAACAATTTCTAATTTTGAGGGATTTCAGATTTGAGGCTGTGGATACTCAACTGTACTTATTACTTTAGTCAATCAGTCCTTGCAATAAAAACTCTCTTGAAAATAATTGGTAATCATCTCATTTTGTTAGTTATATGCCCTTGCAATGTATAAATGTCCAGAGTAAAGAGTGACCAGTAGGATGCTGTCAAGTGCTTCCTAGAAGCTAGTGGGCCACCCCCAGCAGGGCCATCTCCCAGGAGTCAAGTCAGCCTGAAGACTGGCCACAGCTTATGAGGCCAACTCTGCCGTTGGCTCCCAGCACAACCTGGAACAGGAGCTTATGGATTCATAGTGATGCTCACAGGTTCTAGATAGGGAGTCGTTCCTTCCAACTGAAGGCACACAGTTGGACATATAATGAGCAGGTATACAAGCAAATAAGGATGTTACCATAGCAAAGGGCTCAGCTCCCAGGACCAGAAGAATAAAAGAAAACATCTTCAGCAGAAAATGAACAAAACACCCTGTACCAGAGCGAACCCATTTGGCTCTAGTAACTTCCAAATGAGACATCCTCTTGGCATCCAAAGGGGAGGAAGAATCATCAGAGAATTCAAATCTAACTGTGGGGAAACTTCTTCCATTCTGTGAAGATGAATTAGCTAAATTACATATGTGAGACCAGCTGCCACATGGGACTTGGGCAGATACAATCTCCAGGCAACTGTTCTCATAAAGCCAAAGTGGCCTGGAACAGAAAAAATTGCCAGGAAAGTTGACACCAGGTATGACACCAAAGAATCAGTTTCTAAAATTAATGATGAGTTCAGACACAGAAGGCTTCCTGTTAGAAGTTCTCTGACATGTATTGATTTACAATATGCTTCTTTCTCCCATTGGCTCATTTCTCATGGTTTTCCTGAGCAGTGTTGACCTTATCATCCCACAGTGCTCGAGAGGCTGAGAAAGTATGATGTACTCACACTGGCTCTTGCTAGTGTAAGCACTACACTACAGCCCAATATTTATCTATGAAGAAGTAGCCTTGCTCAAGCAGCTTCTAAACTGGTTCCTTTTATATAAAGCATTTGTCTTGTTTGTGAAATATTTTTAAAAGCATAGTAACACGTGGTTAATGGGAAAAATCTCTTAGCATATATTTCCATGTTTAACACACAATGATAATTGATACTCAAAATGAATATTGTCAGATTCAAAAATACCTTCTGAATCATTATAAGAAATTAAATTATGCCCCAATATGTATTTTGTCTTCAATGTATTTTATTTTATGCAATTCTTTTCTTTTCTTTCTTTCTTTTTTTTTTTTTTTTTTTGGTTTTTCGAGACAGGGTTTCTCTGTGTAGCTTTGCGCCTTTCCTGGAACTCACTTGGTAGCCCAGGCTGGCCTCGAACTCACATGGATCCGCCTGGCTCTGCCTCCCAAGTGCTGGGATTAAAGGCGTGCGTCACCACCGCCCAGCTTATTTTATGCAATTCTTAAGCAAACAGTTGACTATTGACAGGCAGAGTGGCCATCTTGCAAGGGAATTAGCAAATTCAAGTAGCAAAGTAGAATCTTTCTATCAAGTCGAATCTTTTTATCTAAAAATTAAGGATGATACATACACAACGCTGGATGTTTTCTTCTTTATTTTCCCTTTCTTTCTTTCTTTCTTTCTTTCTTTCTTTCTTTCTTTCTTTCTTTCTTTCTTTCTTTCTTTCTTTCTTTCGTTTTTTGTTTGTTTGGTCCTGTAACTCACTTTGTAGACCAATCTGGCCTCAATCTCAGAGATCTGCCTGCCTTTGCCTCCTGAGTGCTGGGATTAAAGGTGTGTGCCACCATGCCTGGCCTTCTTTATTTTACTTATCCCCATTCACCCATCCTTCCATCCACTTCACTCTGTAGTCTTATTATTTAGAAAGACTTCCTGACCATTGTGCCAGAATCATGAAAAGTCCACATTTCCTTTATGGGTGTCACACATGACAGAAAGCAGAAAGTGGAGACAGAGTAAGAATAAACAATGGCTTCCTGGCCCAGAAAGTCATATGTTAGCATCACTGTTTTTATAAAATAGAATATTCTTTTTTCAATAGTAAATTTCTTAATTATTAATAATTGATTGCTCTATTTTGATGAGAACTATTTGAGTAATTTTTTGATCATGAAGAAATCAAGGTAAATGAATTAGTTCATGAGTTGCTACTCTATCATACACCCAATAAGACTTTGATGGATTAAAAAAAGGTCAATAATAGCACACAGAAGTCAATTGATCACTAGGATAAGTATTATACACCATTCTTTCCAAACACAATTTCAGAATTTAATTGGTATTTGGCATGAAAGAAATGCACATTAATCCAGATTTCATCAAAGGCTATAGGATACCTAGTTTAAGTTTACTTTGGAATGGTGGCTGGGATGGCTATGGAAAGAATCAAGGAGTTGTGTCAAAAGCAAACCTGTGTATTTTGGTGTCTAGCAAACCTTAACCAAGCATATCTTTCCTCCGACTTTTCAGATTTTGCTAATTTTTTTCTAACTTATAGCAGAGACTATCACAAGAGAGTGGATAGAGTGGGGTGAGTCCATGTAGGATGCCTTCTGAGGTATTCTAGATTAAATATTATGTATCTAGAATTTGGAAACTGAAGCCGCAAATAACATACATACATTGAAATAGGAAATGAATGGGATGGGGGGTGGGGGAGAGGAGAGAGAGAATACAGGAAGAGATATTTAACACTAAATGCCATTTTTAAAAGCCACACAGAAGCCTACTAGTGTAGACATGTGTGTATATGTTTTAATGAGGTTACCACATAACAGGGGAGACAATACACCAATTAGACATCATATGCTGTCGAATAAAACCCAGTACCAGTAAAGGGTTACATAATTTTTAGTTTTTAGCCAGTATGGTACCAAAAACCTCCAAACATTACATACAATTGTTAATGCTAGTGGTTACCTTACACACACACACACACACACACACACACACACACACACACACACAAGACCCTATGGCTAAAGACACCATTTACATATGTCATAGAATATGAAGAAATCTAGCTGATCCTCAACTGGAAGCTTTATTGCCTAGTGCTAGAACTAGAGAAGAAAAGCAATAATTAATCTCACCTAGCTATGAACTAGTTAGCTACAATAATGACCTGCCTATAAGATATGACTATTTGTGTAATAATGGTACAAATGTTAGGGAGTAACTGACTACTTTTTAAAATTGGATTTAAGGCCTGTTCAATGAGATGGTACACATACCTGACATGGTCAATGATTCTAAGAACCTGAGGCTAGATACGTGTCTTATGGTTTCTATTGCTGTGATAAAACACTATGGACAAAAGCAGCTTACGAAGGAAAAGGTTTATTTCACCCTACAGCTTATAGTCTGTCATCTAGGGAAGTTAGGGCGGGAGTTCAGGGAAGGAATCTGGAGGCGGGATCGGAAGCAGAGGCCATGGAGAAGGGCCACTTGCTGACTTTCTCCCCATGCCTTGCTCAGCCTGCTTCTTTCTTAGATACTCCGAGGCCATCTGCCCAGGAATGGTACCACCAATAAAGGGCTGGGCCTTTTCAAATCAATCACCAATTAAGAAAATTTACCACTACAGATTTACCTATAGACAAATCATATAGGGGCATTTTCTTAATTGAGAGTCTCTCTTCCCAAATGATTTTATCTTATGTCAAGTTGACATAAAACAGGACAATAGGTCAAAGGCCTTAGGGGAATAATATCCTACTTTTATTCTGCTAAATGAATATAGCAACAATATGACTCCTATACCCATAGACCAGTGCACAGCTCAATATTCATCAGAGAGCTACAACTGTACAGCATTCAGAGGATAAGAGACTTCGGAATGCCCTAAATGGGATATTTATATCAAGGGTCAGGGATCTATGTGGAAGAGGGACAAGATGATTATCAGAGGCAGAGGTGACAGATGACTTCAAGGAAACAACGTTTTCCAGAGCCACTAGGGCAGATGTGCATGTGACTCACAGAGACTAGGACGACATGCCGATGACCTTCACAGGTTCAAGCTGGACAAAATCCCGGCACAGAGGAGGGGAAGTGGGCACAAAGTTCACACCTAGCCAGTTGTAATTGGTAGCTGTTGGGAGAAGGAAAATAAAGTTTCTGCAATGGAGTGACACTGGGTATAGCAGCCACATCAGGCCCTGTGTTAAGGAGTAGTTGGCCAATACAAACTGGACTCCATGTTTTTGTTTGGGGTGTGTGTGGTGTGTGTGTGTGTGGGGGGAATTTAAGAAAGAACATGAAGAGTTGGATGCATAGGCAAGACAGGGTGGATCTGGTAAGAGTTGCTGAGAGGAATGAATATGATTAAAATAAATTATATGAAATTCTCAAGGAATAAAAAATGTTTAAAAAAAAGAAAGTAGAAAAATGAACCAATGGCATGGTGTTGGTGAACATTCATGGTCGAATATCATGCAATCCAATTGACAAGAAGCATGAAGGCCCATTGTGATTTCTCTAGCACTTTCTGTGGGCCACATGTTTTTGTTATTTTTCATGTTTTAAAAATTTTATTAAATAGGGTAGCATATGGCTAATTATATACTGTGTTCACTATAATGTGTACCATGCAGTGAGAATCCACATTATGCAAATGACCAGTCCACACTCAGAGCCAGAGAACAAGTAGGCACAAAGCCCAAGTTATTGTCTCTTCATTCACTGTGAATCCCAGGATGCAGGGGTGTCTCGGTTTTGGCTAACTGTGAAGGACACTGTGGTCTTTACATATAGCCTAGTCTTTCCACTGTCCTCTTGTCGATATTTTCCCAACACTGACTTTTTAATTGTTACATTTATAGCAGTAAAAACTTTATCTTGAATTCTCCTTGAGTCTTTTGGGGAATGATGTTGTCTTAGTTAGGGTTTCTACTGCTGCAACAAAATACTATGACCAAAAAGCAAGTTGGTGAGGAGAGGGTTTATTTGGCTTACATTTTCAGATCATAGTTCATCACTGGAGCAGTCAGAACAGGAACTCAAGCAGGTCTGGAACTGAGAAACAGGAGCTGATGCAGAGGCCTTGGAGGGGGGCTACTTACTGGTTTGCTTCCCATGGCTTGCTCAGCCTGCTTTCTTATAGAACCTAGGACCATCAGCCCAGGGATAGCACCACCCATGGGCTGGGACCTCTCCCACTGATTACTAGTTAAGAAAATGCCTTACAGCTGGATCTCATGGAGACATTTCTCAACTGAGGCTCCTTCCTCTCTGATGAACTCTAGCTTGTGTCAAGTTGACACACAAAACCAGCCAGTACAGATGTCTTCAAAGAGACAGTTTAATGTTTGGCTTTCTTCTTGCTAGATGCTTTGTTGCTCTGTCCATCTGGCAAATGCCTCGTGACACCTCCAGGCCTACCTCAGTGTTAGACATTTTCCACAGTTTCCCTTGTTTACTTCCTTCCCTTCGCATTACAGGTAGAGCAATGAATTAGTTATTAATTAATATAATTATGATACAGTTTGTAACACAAGGCATGCTGTAATAGAATTATAAGAAAACACTATGGGGAAATTAAACATGCTTTGTCTAAATCTGCTATTATTACACCATTGTAACTATTTGAGTACTGTCATATTTTGTACTCTTGAGCACTAAAGCCCTTGAAATAATATTGGCATATAAAGATATTTATTGGCATTTCACCAGTCAAGTAGTGGCCATTCTTGGACTACCCCTTGAGGATCATTTATTAATCTATCTGTGAAACCTTAGGCATTATTAGTACAGAATGGGCTTAGACCTAGGGGACAAGTTCAGAGGGTGAGATTAGCAGACACAAGAGGAGAAGCCACGTATGGTGTTTCTTCATCAGTCGGCTGTCGGAAGACCACATCATATCTGAGGCCCACATCACTAGTCTAAAGGGGAATGCTGTGTATCATACAGCCTCTGATACAATTAGACCACCATTTCTGAGACTAACGTTCACCTTCCTCCCAATTAAAAACTGAGCGGAGACGTCAGAACAGAGTCACCCCAAGAACAGGGACTAACAGAGACACTTCTGGGGAGTCCTGAAACAGAAAGAGAGCTGGCCTGTCTCCTTCTGCTTGGTTGCTCAGCCACAGCAAGTGCCTGGTGAAGGGACAATCCACTCTGCCTGGGAAAAGATACTGCACTTGGGGAGTTTGGAATTGGTTTTCTTGCACTTCAAATGAGTTGAGTTCCTTTTGCATTTGGGCGATATATAATCTTAGTATTTACATAAAGTTTAGAAATGCAAAAAGTATCGCTAGATGTTATTTATACACACTGCACAAAACTATGCTTTAAATAGATGGTTAAAAGCTCTGGTACGGGTTCCTAGAAATAACGACATGCTAATTCCTTTCTTAGATAATGGTTCTAATCCATCTGTGATGTTTTGCTGCGTGTTTTCCAGGCTCAGTTTATGATTCCTACCTCTTCTTCTTTGTCACTTATTCTCTGAATTTGTGTGCCATCCGCAATGACCCAGGAAGTCCATGTAATCTGGGCATTTCTCCTGGCTCTTGTCACCCTGTATGTCTTGTGACAGTGAAAGAGAGCAAAGATCACCACCCCAGGAAAGGCTTCAGTTCCAGCCTTGCTAATTAGGTATAGACTTGCAGATAATTCAAACAAAAGCCTGGATAATAGGATTCCTTCTGTGGAAAGGGTTAGAGACCCTGTAACAAATGAATAGACTGTCAGCTTATCTAACTTCTCAACGCAAGTTACAAGATTTCTTCTATTTTATCACACTGCAGGAAAGTTACAAAATGCTCTATGATAATGAGCGGCATGTTAAGGACGAGAGAGAGGAGGGTCAGAAGTCTTGGCTAATGAGCTTGCCGCAACAGCCAAATTGAGAAATACCCCAATTTATTTTCTGTGTTCACTTTTACGTTTTATTTCATATTTAATTGACAAATTAAAGTCATATATTTATGGGGTACAATCTGATGTTTTGACAAATGTGTCCAATACGCAATGCTCAAATCAGCCTAATTAGCTTGTCCTTTTCTAAACTTGCAGTGTGAGTGCTAAAAGATTGGATAGACAGACAAAAATTCCAAGCTGTGAGGAGGTGAAGCAAATGGGTGAGTGCCCTGGGGACTTCAAGTCGATCTAGGAAAAGTACAGAAAAGCCAGTCAGACCCTTGAAACAACCGGGTCTCTGTTTCCAGCGTGCCTCTCTGTTTCATTTCAGCTTCTAACCGTCTCTGCTCATTAGAAGGCTTTCGGTTGCTGTGTGCTCCAGTGCCTTATCTAGCTTACTAATCTCTGTATCCAATGAGCAAAGATACCAGTGAAGGTGGCAAATGTGTAGTGATGAGATGAAAAGAAAAAGGAGAGAAAGAAAGTATGTCCATCAGGTGGGACCCCTATTGGCCAGGGAGCTTTGAATCTTGTCTCCTAGCTCATCATGAGGCTGCTGCCCACAGCTGGGAGCTTCTGGTCTTTAAGGAGAAAGACTCCTGTGTATGTGGGAACACCTCCTGGACCAGCTCCTCCCATTGGTGTCAGCCTCTAAAGAGGGATCAATTCATTAGCAACAATGACAACCACACGTCTCCTAATTGATTTTTCTGATTACAAAAGTAAAACAATGTTCAAAATTCAGCATTTAGATAATGTAGTAGAGAATAAAATAGGAAGAGTAATGCCTAACTCATAGATAACTATTCACATTTTGATCTATGACCTTGTGTTCTTGTGTTTAAAAAACAAACAAACAAAAGTGATACATTTTGTCTATATACATACCTGTATTATTTCCTAAATTGCTGGGGGAAGGAGAGAACGTTCTTGAGTAGTCTACACATTTAAGTACTGGTGTCTATACTCCCATAAACAGCCCTAATGGAACTCACTGGGTCACAAACAAAAAGTGACATGAAAATAGAAGGATGTAATTGGGGAAGAGGAAGGGGATCATCAGTAGTGATGGAGGGACAAGATGCTGAAATTACATGACATATACATGTATAAGAACCCTGAAAAGAAGGCTTTAAGGGCAAGCATGCTGAAATTACATGACATATACATGTATGAGAATGTCATAATAAAACCATTAGCATAATTAATACATGCTAATGAAAATATTAAACATATAGCAGAATGTTTAGTGCTGTTTTGTAGTCTACTTTTTCATTTAAATGTCACAAACGTTTTCCCATACTCCAAATCGGCTGGAGAATGACGCTAACTATTCAGACATCTACAGAAGGATTTGTCACCACTTACTGAATCCATACTCTGCACTTCGACATTGATCGTCCCTGGCTCAGGCTGCTCTAGTAAGTTTTGTAGAGTGAGCAGCCCGAACAACAGAAATCACTTTCTCACAGTTCTCAGTATAGAGATCAGGGTCCCTACATGGTCAGTGTCTGGCAAGGGCTCTTTTCTCAGCTCTGTATGGATGTTTTCTCACCATGAGCTTACATGGTGAAGAGATGGAGACAGTTCTCTGGTGACTTATGAGGGAACTAGCGAGAGACCTGATGAAGAAGAGGTGGCTGTATTAGTCAGGGTTCTCTAAAGGGGATGAGCTGATTGTGTGTGTGTGTGTGTGTGTGTGTGTGTGTGTGTGTGTGTGTGTGTGTGTGTGTGTGTGTGTTTTACTAGAGTGGCTTACAGGCTGTGATCTGGGTATTCAAACAGAAAAGCCAAGGACCCAGGAATTGTTCTGTCCATGAGACTGGATGTCTCAGCAGTCCCAGTCTGGTGCTGGTGTCCCAGAGGATTCCTTGAGAGCTGCTGGTCTTCAGTCTGCATTGGAAGTAGATTCAGACACCAGTGAAAGAATGCCTCATCAACACAATAGGTGAACTTGCCAGTGAAAGTGAGGGCAAGCAGGCACAAAGCGAAGTTTCCTTCTTCCACGTCCTTTTATGTGGGCTGCTAACGAAGGCTTTTAAGGACCAGCCTTAAAGCCTTCTTTTTAGGGTTCAAAAAGAGACACCACAATAAGTGAGGAAAAACTAAGTATCTGAGGGTGAAGGAATGAATCTGCTCACACTGTGTTCTACCTCTGCATGTCTCTTTATTCTTCTGCTGTTCTCCTAATTTTCTTGGCCTAATTGTCTATAATTTCTTAGCTCTAATTCTTTGTTCTCATCTTCCTGCTTCTTCTCATCGAGACTAATAATTCCTCCTTCACAGGAGGCTTGAAGCAATAGAAAAAGTTACAAGAGTTACCTCTCATCGATCAAAAGCACATTCCTAGGGTAAGCGATAAGGAGCCTAGCTATTTACCATGGCAACACACATTTTCAAGGTTTCAGGACTAAGAGGGAGGGCCATAGTGCCCAAATGAGACAGACAGACATAGGTCTATTGCCAGCAGACTTGGCAAGTGAAGAATCGGCAGGCTTTTCTTAGGGTGCTTTGTGTTAGTAGTCTTGGTAGACACCTGTGACTCTGACCTTGTGCACAACTGTAAAGTTTTAAACTTATGATCTATTTACAAAGGCCTTCAGTCTAGTTTGAACTTGCTCTGAGGTAAATGTGAGCTAAATGTGTGCAGTTTGAGTTAGACTGAGGGGAGATTGTTATTTTTGTTAGTCTGAGTAAAAAAGAACAAGTGTCTACAAGTCTCCTGGGACAATAGACTGTAGAACAAGTGTCTACAGTCTCCTGGGACAATAGAGCTAGTTATGAAGCACATCCTAGTATATTTTCTATACATCCAAATTGTATAGCTAATGAGAAATCGTCATCCTGACCATCCATGAACATATGTATGCCCATAAGATTGAGATGTAATCAAGAGATTACATATACACGTTACGTGAAGATGTTTTGTAATGGGGAGATATCATAGCTGTAACTGCACAAGAAATCTACAACAAGAAACAGCCAATTCATTCAAAATGCAATTATTCCAAAATGTCCTGCTTTCTTGGTTTAATCCTCCATGAGATTCCTTGGTTCTGGTGGGCTGAACTTGCAAATGATGGCTGAATTCTCACTGCATAATCCCGTGGCCTGCAATAGCTCCTGATACTGACCCCTGACAGGCTGCCACCAGGAGGCTTGGCCCAGATTTAGGGTGGTACTTCCCAACTCAGATGATCAGAAAATTCCTCCCAGGTGTGGCCAGCTGCTCAGGTTTTAGCTGATTCCAGACGTGGTCAAAGTTGACAACCAAGATTAGTCATGACTGACCAGAGCTCTCACCAGACACTGATCATAGCCATAAACATGGCCACTAGACAGTGCTCTGTAGAAGCCACTGCGCCAACAGGAAGAAATGGGTACCCCTTGCTCCAGAGGAGTGCCCAGTCTCAGCAGAAGGGTGGCAGGGGTCCAGTGCAGAGGCCGTGGCGAAGCAGCACACTTCCTTCTACCGTCCCCTCTGCAGAGAAGGCTGCTTTCAGCGCGCCATTTATCCTGAGGAATTTTGGGTCCTTATTGGCAATTTGCCTTCTAAAAAGCATATGATGTTCCCACAAGTCAAAAAGGGTTCCCACTTCGCCGAGTGTCAGTTCAGTTTTAGAAATGCACTGGATGGAATTTAACCTTTAGCTGCCCCTCACCAGAACTCTTGGTAGTACTTAATTTGCTGGCTTGATGCCAAGACTTATTCCACATAACTGTAGAAATGTCCTTGTTAGGTAGAGAAGGAATGCAGATCTGTACATTTCTGTCAACTTCTCTGCTCTGAGGCGGGATTAAGGAGTGAACGTTTAAAAATCTGCTAGCATTTTTTGCCTATACTTTAATTTGGCATTTCCTGGTGGGGGAGGAATCAGGCAGATGTAGCCTAAAGTATGATTTCATTTTTTAAAAACATGGCTTCCTTTTATAGGGAGCAAGAGTGATTCATTTTCCCAAAGATTTTAATAAGACTAAATTTTAAATAATTTATGGACTTAAGTGTCACATGACCAGAGTTAGAAAGAAAAAGAAAAACAATATAACAGGTCTTTAGTGCTAAAGTTCTCAAATCTAAACCATTTCTCAGAATAATGCAGAATCATTGTCAGAAAGGTATCTTAGGATGTCCTATAAATGAAAATGTAAAGAATTGAGAGACTGACTTGCTGTCATCTGAAATGCTTGGGACCAAAAATGTTTAAATATTTATGTCTTTTTCAATGTTTCTTTTCCTTTCCCCTCCTTCCCTTCCCTCCCACTTTTCCCCCTTTTTCATTTTGGAATATGCACATACACATAATCACATATCACATAATCACAGTATCCACAAATATGTCTTAGGGATGAGACCTAAGCTTAAGCATAAAGTTCAATTGTACTTTACACACAGTGAACATATCCTGAAGGGAATTTTATATAATATATTAGTGTATACACATTTTCACTGTAACTCATTACGTGTAATCTGGTGTAGATTTTCCCTGGTGATATGTTCATGCTCAACTTAGATCTGGGAGCATGTTGTATTTTGTCTCTAGGATGCTCAATCAGCTTTATCATATTAGATATGTTAATTCTATGTTAGTATATTAAGTCAATGTGTTTGTATTACCTCAGGAAATTGGTTTTCTTTCTCTTAATTTTCTTATGTGGTTGGGATTTGCCAAATAAAGGTCTAAGGAGTCTCAAAATATTTAAATTTCAGATAAGCAATATAATTTAAACACGTAACTGAGATAGATAAGGACCTAACTCTGTGTGTGTGTGTGTGTGTGTGTGAGAGAGAGAGAGAGAGAGAGAGAGAGAGAGAGAGAGAGAGAGAGAGAGAGAGAGAGAGAGAAAGGAGAGAAGAGAGAGAGAGAGAGAGAGAGAGAGAGAGAGAGAGAGAGAGAGAGAGAGAGAGAGAGAGAGAGCTGGCATGGGAAGCAATTCTTGAAAGAAAGTCAGAAGAATCTCCACCTCCACTTACGTCTGTCTGCTTTGAGCAGTAAGCAGCTAGCCAAGCAAGTCCCTTTTCTGACAACTTTCACTGAGTACTCCACCAACACTCTGAGAAAATTATACTCCAACTATAAGGGCCACTGACTCCATTACTTCTGCTTCAGGGGCCCTTGCTATAGTTAGGATGGCTCTAGGCAACTTTTACCAGTTTAACACAGTCTATGAACTCTAAATGACCCTGCCGACCCTGCGACTATTCTCATTCAGGATGGGAGAGAACCTCAGCAACCCAACAAAAAGCCTGTGATTGATATCATGAAGCTGGTGATTGGTTCATAAGCAAGGCTTGTGACTGGTGGATATACAAGGCTTGTGATTGGTGGAACTAGAGGTCATGCACATGTAAGGCTGAGATTCCTGAGGAAACAATCCAGTTGTAAATGTGTCTTGCTTCTTTTTAGCTGTATAAACAAGTTGTTTCTCAGGTTTTTTGGATCAGTCAGGGAGACTTCTGCCCTGTATAGTACCCCTTGGTATGATTATTATTGTTGTTTTTATATTTCTTTAGTGTTTCAGGGTAGGGGGTGGGGACATGGTGTACCTGTGGAAGTCAGGTGACAACTCGTAGACTTCATTCTCTCCTGTCATGTGGGTCCCAGTGATCAAAGCCAGGTTGTCAAGCTTGGGAACAAATGCTTTAATCTGCTGAACCATCTCTACAGCCCTACTTCTTGGTATTACAACATTAAGACCCACTAAAAGTTTCTCCCAAATGGTGTTTTTTATTTTTTTATTTTTTGCCTACTTGTGGTCTTTATTGTGGATTTAGCGAACTGGGCTAGTAACACGAAAAGCAGATGTAATCCTGGACTTCTAGTCTTAAGAACCAGGTAGCAGTAGCTAGAAGGTAGCTGGAGGGTGATTTCTGAGGTTACAAGTACGCAGAACCAGCAGGGATATAAACCCTTGGCTTGCTAACAGAGAGGAGGTAGCCAAAACATTTCAAGAGAGGCTTGGGGCAGAGGCTGTGAACACTACAAAGGACTGTGGGGTGCCAAAGGTGAGAGCTGAAATAGTCCCCAAGAGCCACTGATGGTTAAGACACAAGGCCATGAGCTCAGGAGCTATAGACTAACCACTTGATGGTGGTTCCTAAACCCAAACTCAAAGCCTTGAGCAATAAGCCTCAATGTGGCATTTGGAGCTCTAAGTTTCCTGTGTTGAAAACTTGAAGCAACATGCTTCTAGTTCTTGGGGCCTAGAGCCATGAGACTCTGAATCCAAAAGCTCAGTTTACCGACTTGAATGCCTAGAGATACAAGCCTCTAGGTTTTGAAGCCTGGGGCCTTAACTCCCTAGTTCTCATGACCCGCAGTCTTAAGCAGCTGGGTCTAGAAGACCAGCACCTGTGGATCTGCCACTCAAGAGTTCAGGACTGGTTGTGATCCTGTGCATATTTAAATATATATCCAAATAGTGCAAAAGGATCCTTGACCTATTTCCAATATAAGTATAGCCCATAAATTATCTGATACATATATGCACTAAAAATCATTATTAATCTTAAATTCAAATTTAACTGAGTATCCTGTATTTGATTTGGGCAACTCTTCATGGACATGATTCATGCTTTGCTTTCCAACCTATGGAATGAAATAGCCAGAAATGAAGTAAATAAAGGTCCTCCTGTCTGTCATAAAAGATTTGGTGTCTATAAATTAAGGCATTAGTTCTCCTTCGATGGTCAGCTTCAAAGTCTTACGGTATATTTGGCTTAGTTTCTTTGTCTTTAGTTTGATTTAAAGGTTTTCCAAAATGATACATTCACTATTTTCCATTTGGAAGCCAACACACGCATTAAATGGAGAAATATCTATACAATTGGCATTGAAATATTAATCTGGTTAAAGATTGATTTTCCTGGGCATAACCACTCACTCATATTTAATTTACAGAACTGTGGGTACACCATAAAACACAAAGCAGACAGTGACATGTGATATCTTTGTAAGATTATGAAATCTGACCACAGTGCTGGGGCGGGGGCTCCTTTGTCATGCAGGGGAGATGGAATGATAATTAGGAACAGAAGGGAAAGAGACATGACTCAGAGGGGAAGGAGATTAGTCTCTTACTGAAGGAAGAGAGGAGTGTTACTTTCCAGGTGGTGAGGAGTGACTTCTAATCTACCATGGAGGCAGGAAGTGACCGTGGCACAAATATACCCATGCAGACGACTCTCAACTTCACAAATCACAGCAAGGGCAGCTAGCCTTTTTAGATAACTGCCAACCAGAAAAATCCGGTTCAGAATATTCTGTTTGATGGCCCTAGGATGGCCTATGAAATTCTAACATTTCTTGTTCTTGGAGGAATATTCATCCATATGGTTTGGAGTGGAAAATATGATGACAATGTTGGTTATTTTGCACTTGAGGAATCTGGATTGTGAGGATAGGAAAGCAAATCTGTCTGGTGTCTGAGGCTTATGTATGGGCAAGTGCTATCTATTAAGTAGAGATGGACTGACTCTAGGCAGCTGAGTAGCTATCAGGGTGATGATGGAGCCTACCGGGTTTTCCCAGAAGCTAGAGTACAGAGT
The DNA here is from genome assembly GCF_949786415.1 of Peromyscus eremicus. NCBI lineage: Eukaryota > Metazoa > Chordata > Mammalia > Rodentia > Cricetidae > Peromyscus > Peromyscus eremicus. The sequence continues at coordinate 35,024,614 of NC_081417.1, forward strand.
AGGGGGATCTGGGTTCCAGAGACCAGTACAATGATTATTTTTAGTGAGGGGCACATACTCCGAGGTTTACAAAGGGTTCATTTTTATAGTAGAACTGAAGAAACCAGATTGAGTAACTCATTTGGGATAATAGAGCTTCTGTTTTGATGAATATGAAGACTTTTAGATTTTTAGTTTCAAGTGTTACTCCATTTAATACATGTCTTAGTTCAAGTATATATCTTGTCCAAAGCATGCTCCCAGTATGCATTAATGCAACCATTCTGATGTCCTACTTAAAATGAGGCATGGGGGGTGAATAATTGAAGACAGATTTTGCTTCTTTGCATTGCCCTTTCCAGTTGCAATTTGGTCAACTAACCGTTTCATAATAAAATTGTATAAAAAGGCAAACATTTCACATTATTAGACACATTTTAATCAAATGCTTCTCAGCCCTCTTAGGTGAATGTTAATCCTTTATGCACGAATGAGCACTTTCTACAATATCACTAATGTCGAAGGAAGATTGATGTTGGCTCTTGTTAGGACCTTGGACAGTGCATTTTGAAGTGACTGGTGATAAATAGAGGATTCTCCAGTGAATACAGTTTTCTAGACACTGGGAATAAGAAAGTATGGACAGGCTTGGTATGTTTAACACTTGGCTTTCTCCAGAGCAGGTACTAAGTGAGTTTGTTTACTTTTTAATTAATAATATTGTATTAAATGTAGTTGACTGTGTCAACAGGTGTCCAGGGATGTTTCTTTTAATGTCTTAACCTTTCTGAAACAACACAGATCTTGGATTGTAAATGGCTAGGACAAAGTCTGCTATAATGTTCACACAACCACAAACTTCTTATCCATCAATTCAGTCCCAGTCTGTTGTGTACTAGGATCAGGCCAGGTGTTGGGGGGTCTGAATGTGAAATGTCATTATTCATCAACCTGTGCATTTGAGCACGTGGTCTCCAGCCAGTGGTGCTCTTTTGGAAGGTTGTAGAGCTGTAAGAGAGCAAACCTTACTGGAAGAAATGGGTCTCTAGGGATGAGCCCTCAGGTTTTACAGTCTGACTTTATTCTCTCTCCAACTTTCTGCTGTCTGAATGCAGGTGCAATGTGATCGGCTGCCTTACATCTCTGCTGCCATGCCTTCTCTGGCATGATGGACTGTATCTCTTCTTAATCTCTCAGCCAAAACAAATCCTTCCTTATATTACTTTGTGTTAAATTTTTGTTGTTCATTTTTGCTTTTTGTCACAATAATGAGAGAACTAACTAAAACACAAAGAGAAGAAAAATAGACACAGCCCCTTGACTATGGTGCTTACAAATACTCATTCAATAATCCTATGAGCTACAATGATGACAATTACTAGAGAGGAAGGACATGCTGGACGATGAGGCGGTGTCAGAGAGGTGATGATAGCGATGGTCAGACTATTCTGAGCAGAGGTAATGGCTTGGGCAAAGACCTTGAGCTAAGGGAAACGTGTGTCTTATGGCCAGAAGGAAGCCTCTGTCTGGTGCATAGAGTGGGGATAGAAGAAAGTAGGCAATAGGTCCTGAGGCTATATCAGCATTTTTTTTCTTAACTGCCTAGGCAGTGAGAAACCAAAGCATTTCGAGGAGATCAGCAGGTCAGATGAACAGTTTTGAAGATCATTCTGCTTGTGGGCTGAACAGCAGGCTGACAAAGGGCCACAGCAGATGCAGACAGGCCGGGGAGGAGTGAACGCTGTGGTCTTGGTGGTGGTATGCTGTCATGGTTTCACAGATCAAAGATGGTGATAGATGTTATAGTCAAAATCTGAGGCACATGGAGGAGACAGATAAAAAAAATCTGATGGTAGTTCCCAGTGAGTTGGTAGATGGAGTATAGATACAAAGATGAGATATCAAGATGGCATTGTTGTAAGGACTGAGTACTCACGACTCAGCAAATCCTGAAAATGAGAAGCAAGGGTATTTCACAGAGAAGAGAGATGCTTGGTCATGGACAGATTGCCATGGGTACTCCAGAGGAATCATTCAGTCTGATGTACTCTGTACCCATCACCCAGGTTTATCAGGGAGGAAGGTCCATCCATGTTTGCTTTTGAGGGCAGAGGTAGAGAGCGTAGGTCTTCAAGCCAGCAGGGTAGAGAGCTTCAAGCCTCATGACTGATTCCAGACCCAGCTCTGCTACATGAAGACTCTTCAACCTTCACCTTCAACTGAGAGCAAAGGGCTCAAAGGTGAAGTCTGAATAAGATAAAGGTACACAGGAAGTCACAGTTCCACACAGAGATGAACAGTTCTGTTCTGAGCCACAGGTGGGATACGTATGAAGAGGACATATTTGGGGAAACATACAGGATGGAGAGTGGGTGTATAGAGACCCAGAAGTTCTAAGAGGAGACAAGGTTAACTGAAAGGCTTTTAAAGGAAGCTTTCATTTGCAGCAGAGTATACAGACAGAAGCTGGGAAAGACGGGCTCTGAGGTTAATCAAGAAGAAACCATGGTCAGGTGACAAATTATGCAAAATAGCAAGGCCTAGAAATGACTTCTCCACAATGACAAAAGAGGAGAAAACATAAATGTCATCCACACCGGACAAATACGTTCTGCTCTTTGACATCTCTTGACAGGGACTCAGTAAAGTGAGCAGACAATCTATGTCTGTCTAAGCCCCAAGCCTTTAATATAATGGGGAGGACAGACTTACTCATGTCTGGAGGTTCAGTAACAACACGACTCTGCAGAAGGCAACATAAATTTGTAAAGTCATCCTCAGTGGCTACATACTACTTCAGAACCCCTTTGGATACCAGAATATAGCAGGCATATGAATTATAACAACATTCTGTAGGAAGGCAATAGAAATAATGAAATGCTCAGTTCTGTAGGAGGCCAAACAGACATGGTCCAGCAGCTTTCAATGTAGAGGATTCAGCTGTAATGTGGAAGCTGACAAAGGTTTCCTAGTGAGATCTGAGCTTTGATTCACCCAGCAGAGCTGCATTAGAGGATTGCTTGACCATGCGCGTGGTAACTAAGTGATTGGAAGGGTCTGTACTTGGCTTGCTAGGGGGAGGTCTTTACTCTACCCCTTGGCATTCCTATAAAAAGCCCTTTAGAAGAGACAGAAAGGGCTGGTGGATAAGGATCCAGGCTCTCCCGAGACTACTGTTTCTATCTGTCTCTCTCTCCCCTCTATATTTCTACCTAAATTTCTTATCTCTTTCTCCTCAAGAGTACCCTGGGGAAAAAGTGGGAGCTGGCCTCCCACACTGTAATTTACTCCAAAGTTAAGTTTCCTGCCTGCCTTCACCCCACTCTTTCCTAAGAAACTGTGACTGTAAGATGCACCCCTTCTCCGCCACCTCTCCTTGGTTGACTATGACTGAGAAGTAGAGGATGCTCAGGTCTCTTACACAAGGTGGTATGGTATTTGCATATAATCAGTGCTTATCCGTCTGTATCCTTTAAATCACTTCTAGATTGTTTATAATATCAATAGAATGTAAGTGCTATGGAAATAATTGTTACATGACAACAGAAAAAAATTTCACATTCAGTAGGGATGCAATGTTTTTTTAGATAATTTTGGTTGACTCCACAAATGTAAAGCCAATGGAAATAGAGGATCAATAATAAGATAAACTATGGCTATGTAAGTTGGGCCTGTTGGTGTAGTTCTGGATTCTACAACTCAAGAGGCTGAGGCAGGAGAATTCCAAGTTGTTTGAGCAACTTTGTAAGACACTGTCTCAAAAAAAAAAAAGAAAGAAAGAAAGAAAGAAAGAAAGAAAGAAAGAAAGAAAAGAGAAGAAAAAGAAAAAGAAAGCAGGATGTGTCTAAGTGACACAGCACTTGCTCAGTATGTGCAAGACCTTGCATTCAATCACCATTAAAACAAACAACAAACCAAAGCACAAACCTGAACCCAGCAGCCTGACATGGAGCTTAAGGCACAGTGGTTCGAGTCTGACTGTAGACTGTACAGGAAGAGGAAAGGCTGAGCCTTGCTCCCTAACTGCACTGAACTCCACTGTGCTTACTCACCCCGGAAATACTGCCTGAGGGCTCGGCACTTACAGACTGTATTCTGAGGACCAGAAAGACTGGCTAAGAACATGCTATGTGTCCTTTAACCACCCATCTCCTGTATTTCTAGGATCTTCTTCTTCTTCTTCTTCTTCTTCTTCTTCTTCTTCTTCTTCTTCTTCTTCTTCTTCTTCTTCTTCTTCTTCTTTTTCTTCTTCTTCTTTTTTTTTTTGTTTTTTTGAGACAGGTTTCTCTGTGTAACTTTGCACCTTTCCTGGGACTCACTTGGTAGCCCAGGCTGGCCTCGAACTTACAGAGATCCGCCTGCCTCTTCCTCCCAAGTGCTGGGATTAAAGGCGTGCACCACCACCGCCTGGCTCTAAGATCTTATCAAATTCCTTTTACTGGGAGTTTCTTTTTGTTTCTTTGGTTTATTATTTTAAAGTTAAAATAGGTTTTCCCCTTCCTCCTTCTCTCCGTTCTTTTCTCTTCATTCTCCACCCATCCTTTCTTCCCTCCCTTCCTTCTCTTCCTCCCTTCCCTTCTTCTCCTCCTTCTCTCCCTCCCTTTCTTCCTCCTCCACTCTTCTTCCTCCCTCCCTCCCTTTCTCTCCTCCCTTTCTCCCTTCCTCCTTCCTTCCCTCCCCTCCTCTCTCCATTCTTTCTTCCCTCTCCCTCCCTTCTTCTGCTCCCCCTCCCTTTCTCTCCTTCTTCTCTCCCTCCCTTCCTTCCTTTCCTAAGCTACTAAGAAACTATGAATGCAGCTGCCCTAGTCACTCCCACCTTCTTATTGGACTGGCTGAGAGCAGAGCAAGTGTTTACCCTTAAGCCCCAAAGTATCTTTCTAGTGTTTGAATAAAATGGAATCACAGAAAGACATATAATTACTTGGGTAGATAGAAAATCCAGTGGTAAATTAGATTATTTTTTGAAAGAAAAATATTTTTATGAGTAAACTCTAGCCACTTTGCTATCCAAACCTGTTGGTTCGTGTTTAATTGCTAAATTAACAAAAATAGAGAAAACTGCATGTTTTTAGCAGAAGAGGTGAGAAAAATCCCTTATTCTCAGCATTTCAAATGAAAAACAAATTATATGGTTTAATGTACGATGTCCTAAGAGCACTGTCTCTCAGAAGCAAACACTGGTGTCCTTCAAGCCTTCAGTGGGTGTCACAAGAACACAGGGTGATGTTGGGAGTAGAGTATTTACTTGTGAATGTGGCTGCAACCATGGGCTATGAAGTTCTCCAAGGTAAAAGAAAAAGAAATCCAAAAGAATGGTTCAAAAATGTTTATTGCTCAATGGCAGGCATGTTTTTTTTTTCAGGTTAACATATCAGCATAGAAAAGGGTTCCTTTCCTACACCTCCTGGCTCCACTTACTATTGGTGTCATAATTCTTATCCTAGCACTCACGCATGCTGTACTCAGATCCACTGAATGGTGGGCAGGAAATCCCAGCAGGCATTGCTGCCTTATCCCTGAGCCTCTGAGCCCCTGTATGCAAATTGCAGGAAAGGGCCCTCAACAACACCTACCTGTTGTCACATGTACAGGACTAGTTTCTCAGCATCAGGATGGGGAGGAATATAAACTATAGTGCACATAAAGCTTTGCCCATCATCTGTAACATCTAACTTTCCAGCACATGAGTTCCATTTGCATTGCTGACAAAAAACAACCTAAGCTGGGAAGGGTTTCTTTGTTCACGGTTTCAGAGGGTTCAATTCTTCCTGAGGAAAATGTGACAGAGCAGCTCATTTCTCATCGTGAGTGGCGGGTCAAGAAGCAGAAAAGAAAATGTCAGCTCTAAGCTCACTTCCCCCTTTTCAATTTTTATTCTATCTGGGCTCCTAGCCCAGACACAGATGGTGCTTCATTCAGGGTAGGTCTTCCCCCTTCAGCTAATGGACTCCGGAAATGCTTTCACAGGCACAGCCCAGTCTCCAAGGTGATTCTAAACGCAGATGAAAGATTTTCTACTACACTCAGCAAGTGCTAACCGTTTTTATGCTGTTGTTTCAGAAGAAAACTACTGTATTCAACCAAAGCTAGCCCAGGTCATGGGGCCAGTTCAGTGGCATCTGGCTTTCCAAAGCCAGTTTGGAAATTTGGCCAACAGTTTTCAATATATAACATGTTCAAGGGAGGGTAAGAAATTCACCAATAAAATGGGGTCCAATGAGTAAGAGCTATTACCTGTTCAACCAACAAGAGGTGAGCACCACTACAGCCTGCTACAGCACTTGGCATGTCTTTTAAAAGTCTCCCCGGGGGTTGGGGATTTAGCTCAGTGGTAGAGCACTTGCCTCACAAGCGCAAGGCAAGGCCCTGGGTTCGGTCCTCAGCTCTGGAAAAAAAAAAAAGTCCCCCTACTTCTCTCCCTGCCCCCCCCCCGCCCGTCTGTATTAAGCTTGGTTATGAGTTTTCAGAGTGAAAGATATATCATGAATTACTTACATTGCTTTTCTCAGATAACAGCAATCATTAAATAAAGGCAAATTGAAAGGATTTCTGAGTACACATTTAAAATAATGTACACAACACATTAACCAAATAATCAATGAAGATAAAAGAAAAATTAATTTCCTGCACGATCCCATAAAGAACATCACGGTAGCTTTTGTAGCTGATATGCTCTGTCAGGAAATCTGAGATCATCTTTGGGTTTGTCTGGATAATGCCTGTTTGCTCCTCAGGTTGTATCATAAGGATACTATTTCCTTTTAAAAGTACTCCTAATACCATAGACACTTCTGCAGATCCCTCCTCCAGTGTGCTTTTAGGTATCCTTTATCACAGACTCTATTAAACACGGTTTCAGATACTGCTCCTGACTCTTCAGCATGAATGTATAGGCCACCTGGGAATAATGGTGAGCCTGTACCTTATGGGTAGCCTGGCATATGTGGGCAGCACGGGTGCACAGCAGCGGTCACAGAGACATTGGCTCTTTGCTCCCTGGACTCCTGACAAGATTGCACTTCTGATCCACAAAGATACCCCCACAATAGACTACTGGCAATGGTCGAGAGACAGCCTGAACTGACCTACTCTGGTGATAGGATGGCCAAACACCCTAATTTTCGTGCTAGAAACCCCATCCAATGACTGAGGGAACCGGATGCAGAGATCCACGGCCAGGCACCAGGTGGAGCTCCAGGAGTCCAATTAGCGAGAATGAGGAGGGTTTATATGAGCGAGAATTGTTGAGACCAAGGTTGGATAAAGCACAGGGACAAATAGCCAAATGAATGGAAACACATGAACTATGAACCAATGGCTGAGGGGCCCCCAAATGGATCAGGCCCTCTGGATAAGTGAGACAGTTGATTAGCTTGATCTGTTTGGGAGGCATCCAGGCAGTGGGACCGGGTCCTGTGCTCATTGCATGAGTCGGCTGTTTGAAACCTGGGGCCTATGCAGGGTCACTTGGCTCGGCCTGGGAGGAGGGGACGGGACCTGCCTGGACTGAGTCTACCAGGTTGATCTCAATTCTTGGGGGAGGCTTTGCCCTGGAGGAGGTGGGAATAGGGGGTGGGCTGGGGGAAGGGGAGAGGGGCGGGAGGGGGGAGAACAAGGGAATCCGTGGCTGATATGTAGAATTAAATTATATTGTAAAATAAAATTAAATTAAATTAAAAAAAAGAAATTTTTAATTAAAAAAAAAATTGCACTTCTGGCCTCTTGTGGTTTTGTTGGGTGGCGTCGGGTCCCCTGTACACTCAGATGCAAGCAGAAGAGAAGTGTACCCCTCTTGTGTCAGAACAGTCAATTGTCATTACACTGTCCCTATAGGGTGGCCCACCTGCCGGGAGGCCAGCATCCCAGGAGGCAGCGCTTGCTCCATCATTTTCGATTCTGTAGTAAGGATGATGCCCAGCAGAGTCCTAAGCTGACCCACAATGGACCAACCACAGTAACAAGTCCTTGACATTGAAGACCTTTGTGATTTTGGCATTGTTTGTGAGCAACATAACTTGGCTCATCCTGATACGTGAAGTCCATACTATTGACAAATGAATAAAGAAGAAACAGCACTGTGACCTCCCTGTCCACTTAAATAGCCTTGAGAGACCTTCAAATCATTGTCTTTCAGGGAAGACTGTAAAGCTTTAAAATTTTCAAGTTCAGTTTCTTTAAAAAAAATCTCTCGTATAAGCAAGAATACATTTAGAAATTTAGTAACATCTTGGCCAAAAATTTCTTTGTAACTAACTGGGGAAGTGACATGCTGCAGTGACGTAGGTAATACTGAAAGGCACTTTGTGATTGCATTATTCTGTCACTCCTGACCTATTGTCCCAGGTCACTGGTATCACAGCTTAATGTGAGGGAAACTGTCACCATTATGAGAAGGTGGGTCCCCACTGCTCTTTCCATCCACTTTTTCCTCAATTTCCTCTCTTCAACACACATACACACACACGTGCATATATGTGCTATTTATATACACACATACACACATCTATACACACAACACATGTACATATATTTGTATATTTATATATACATACACACATATGTATACATATAAACATATAGGTCTAATAATACATAAGTACACACACACACACACACACACACACACACACACACACTTCTCTTTCCTTATGGTTCAAAACACACTGAGCTGTCCCAGTAACTTACAATACCAAGTTCTCCATGCTAGTTCCTTATTGGCTCTAATTAGTATTGTGGATAAACTGTTTATTATTTTCAAGCACTGAGGATTTTGAGAAAACTTAGAGATGACATGTATGTCGAAGGAGAATTGTAAAGCGTGAAGACACGTTAAGCAAATGTTTCGAAAGGAGCCGTAAAGCGAAACTACCCTTAAGTTACAAAGCATTTGTGTCAGTGTTGCTAAGATGTTTTTATCAAATTTCAGTAAACCATAGCAAATGGGCCAAAATTATTTCATTACTACCTTAAAGTATTTGCCAACTCTTATGGGCCTGAGAACATGAAAACACAGGATGAAACACGCCGAGGACATAGAGAGAGAGGCTTCAGTGAGGCTCTTGGACAGCTAAGTGAGGAATGAAGACCATGAACGCACTGGGCATGGGCTGTTGAAAGAGTGTGAGGGGAGAAGGTCAAGAGCTCTGACTCTGTAGCTCCAGGCAGGAGTAGTGCAGTTTTTTCCCACGGCAAGGCTGCCCTCCCCCAAGTACCACTGGAAGAAACTTCTGCCCATTTGGGACCACAATAGCTTCATGAGAGGCTCCATCATCATGAAACAAAGCCATGCTTGAAGAGATGCTTGGGAGATTGAGACTCCCTATTTTTGTTATTACTATTATTACTATTATTATTATTAAGAAGATCACATTTCAAACAAGTCTAACTTTTGTTTTGGGAACCTTCTTTTGACCTTATTTTATGTTAATAAAAATTTAAAAAGTATCTTTCAGTCACATTAGAGGCAATAGGAATAGACTAGGGAGATTTTTTTCTTTTATTCTATGCCCTGTTAAGTAGGAAAAAAAAATAGTATTCCTATATCTACTCTAGACATATTTCACCCAAGAGTTTAAGCTCAAACCATGGACAGCTTGATGAAAGTAGACAATGGGCCAGTAAATAATGTCAGTACTAAGAGAGGGTGACATTATCCAAATGTAAACAATGTGTCACTTTTTACAGTGTCTGCCTTTTTTATTAGCCACTCTGCAGCACCTGGCAGGGTCAACATCCAAGCTACACATTTGGCTACTGACATCCACAAGATAGACGAGCAGTCCTGGCAGACTCCGTGTTCTGAAGTCTCTCTCAGGTTTGGACAAAAATAGGATGAGGCTAAGCATAACATCACGCCAGATTCTCATTCTTAAAACTATGTCAGACTCTGGGAACATGCTGCTTCTGCTATTATGAATAAATAGTTGCAAATATCATCATTATGAGGTCCAAAGGCAGAAACTACGGAAAACTTTCGACTGCATGTCTCCAATAGAGCACAGATCCATGTTTGCCTCTGGCTAAGGGGAGCAAGGGCAGGGCAGACTCTGAAGACACTGAAACCAAAGACGAGAAGTAATCACTCGCCACTATTAAAAGGCAAAGTGTCTGAATAATTAACACCGGTGCAGAAAAGCTTGCGAAGAGATCTGAGGCTTGTTCCGACTCTGGATGAGAGAAGCATTAACTCTAAGATAATGCACTAGAAGATGGCGTTCTCTGAAATCAATGGCAACCTCCAGTCTACACTCACCTATTGATTCCTCATTGTACCACACTAAATCATTCCGGATGATCTCAGCAAATTAAAAGAACATCGTAGATTCACCTCCATGTACACTTCGCTGTTTCTCTTGCAAGTATATGCTTCAATAATGCCTTTCCCAAAGAAAGAAACCAAACCAACTGATAACACCAGTTCTGCTCTTCATAAGAGGTCAAGTTTCTTCTCACCGTCTGTGCTGGGAAACTTCTATTTACTCCCAAGCTCACTCTTTGCTGGCTTCTTCTTACTCCGAGTGCTCTAAGGGTACCCTTGGATGGACCATAGAGGTAGAGCCTCTTGCTCTTGGCTTCCCACTGGGACTGGCCAACTGAGCACAGGAGAAAGACTGATGGACTACAGCAGGATGTGTGGCTCTGTCTTGTCCCCAGGGCCAAGATAGGGAAGAGAGCCTCACTTTTCCCTTTAGTACACCCTCATCTTTCTCCACCCTGGTTTAAAAAGTCCTATTTTATACTCTTCTCACATTGCCCTACTTCGTACCACATGCTCATTCACCACCTCAGACTCATATATTTGAAAATGAAGAGCGTGTTTCCTAGGTCACATCTTGATGGTTTTGAAAATAGTAGGAAAGAGTAAACTTGAATAAGGACAACAGTTAACCTTGTTTATGTTGTTTTCTCTTATTTAGGAGGTATGGCACTTTGAGTTTTGGGGTAACCTCTTAATGGTGTATAGCTGCTCCTGGGATTTTGATAAGTGACACTATCTGTGCATATGCATAAAAGGCCTGCGGCCGGGTTTTCTGATATTCTGATATAAGAGGGTTCTGATATTCTAATGCTCATATTCCTGCAACTATATGTTTCTTCTTGTGCTATTTCATGCACCCTGAAATGAAGAAAAATAAGCAAAACCAAAGGAACCAAACCAAGCCAAAAAAAAAAAACAACAAAAAAACCCTGTGCTTTACCATCAATAATCACATAGCTAAAGAGAAATACAGGGATACTTAGGAGACTCCTTCAGAAGATAAAGGTAGTCATTTAGCACTCTTTATTCCTTCCTGGCTTCCCAAGAACGATTTAAGGTTGAGCATGAGGAAGCTGAATCAGAAATTCCAAACAGAGCCACACAGTGTCTGGGCAAGTTAGAGTGTCTGGAAACAGTGAAGGAGGTTAGCAAGGAAAGCTGCGAGATTGCTTTCTATGGATGTCATTGCAATTGGAGTTCCCTCTTCTCTGGGATGTTTGGTTCTGACTCCCTCTGAAGGCAAGTTGTGAGATTAAAGAACTCCTCAAGGTCCCTCCGTAGCCCATAAAGGTCAAATCAACATCAATATTTAAAAAGTAATGCTCGAAATGGGGTTCATTTGGAACCCGGCGAGAAGAAGCAGGCAGCGCAATAGGAAAGCAATTCAACAGGCGCCGGGCAGCAATGAGCAGCCAGCACACAGCGGCAGCACCCAGACGCGTGACTAGAGGCTGGATTGTGAGCCTCGTGATGGACAGTGCAGCAGGCTGGTTGCTCGAGAAATGCTTTGAAGAGTATGTGAACAATGGAATCCCATTGCTATCCGAAGGATAACGTTTGCCAACACTTCCTATCTTTCTCCTTCAAATGTGGCAGGGCATGTTAAGAAAGAAATAACTAAAGGCTATCTTTTATACATGTGAAACAATTAAAGACCAATCACATTCATTTCCATGACCCTTGGCTTGCTCAACACTGAGGTGTGTACAGATGAAAAATAATAGGATCCAGGGAACAGTGCTTAAGAGCCATAAATCCCTATCGGTGCATGAGGAAAAAATCTGGCACTGTGACACTAATTGGGAATCTATTTCCAACACCTAAAGAATTCACAGTCATATTAAAAGAAAGCCCTGCCTGTGAACCACTCATACTTATCCTCCACTTTCCAGAAAATACCGTGTAACCACATGACGCTGTACTTCCATCAAGAGATGCATAACATATATATCAGTATTCAACTCTCAGATCATCGCTACATATCTGTGGGAACTTGACTTTAGCTGCGAGGATAGAGGTCTGCAGAGGGTTTTTAGGCTTACTCGACAGAAGCCCCACCCCCACCATCATGTGTCCTCTCTGAGACACACGGCAGACCCAAGGGCACTATTGTATCTATTTTTTTCTCATAAGACACTTTTAGCGTGTCTCTTCCATTGCATTCCTGGGAGTCTCAGTCTAGCTGTCAGGTCCATGTCTTCTCAAGCCACTGGCCCCTGTGCAGTCCAGCTCTCCCTCAACTTCCCTCAGATAACTGTATCTGGCGAGCTGTCTTTTTTATTTTGTTCTGGCCCTGGAGTGCCCTCCTCTGGGAGTCTCTGACTTCCTTCCTTCTCTAGCCAGGCCTGGTGTTGGTTCCTTGTGACTGGAGCATTTGCTTTAGGGATAGGCTTAGTCCCTTAAGCCCCCAGGGGTAGATATATTTATTCTCTATCAGGAAATGGGATCCTAGCTTCTCTCTGATTCTGAATCTGAGTAACTAGGCTTAGCTCCTCCAGTCTTTCAAGGTTTGCCTTCTCTTTCCATTCAGAGTTCCCCTCTTGGGGATGTTTGGGGCATCATTACCTGTCATTATATCAGTGGTTCTCATCCTACCTAATGCTGTGACCCTTTAATATAATTCCTCATGCTGTTGTGACCCCCAACCATGCTACTTCATAACTGTAATTTTGCTACTGTTATGAGTAGTAATGTAAATATCTATGTTTTCTGATGATCTAAAGTGACCCCCGTGAAAGGGTCATGGATTCCCACAGGGTTGTGACCCACAGGTTGAGAACCACTGCATTAGATGGTCAGAGAAAAATATCTCATTCTCAGGCTGCATGTGTCTGCCAATTCTGTGGTCTCAGGGCTGCCTTCCCCCTTATGCTGTCCCTACCCAACAATACCCAAGACACTCATTCTGAAGATGCTCTTATCTGCTTAGTTTGATTACCTTCCTCTACCTTTAAAATCCACACACACAGTTGTTTTCCTACTGTGTATGAAACAACCTCACCACACACCAGTGTCTCAGCAGACGAGGGGAACACGGCCGTGCAGACATTAGAATGAACTACCAGTAGTATTTATTTCTTCTCAGGTATGGTTTCTCATCTTTTCTTCTCTTCACCAGGCAGTCTGAGCTTAAGAGTCTTCTAACATCATGGGTTATTGTCTTCACATTCTATCAGATCAACTAGACTGGATTCTGACAAAGGGTTCCTTGAGTTGGAAGATGAGGAATGGATAGCCACGGAGACTTAAGCAATCTCATAAAGGCTGCATGCAGCCGACATGGGGTATCCAAGGAAAGTTTCCAGGTAGAGCTTTGACAGTTCGTGCATTGGAAACTTAAATCTCCAAATGCATATGTTGATTGTATTTGAGATGAGGCTTTGGGGAAGATAATTAAAGTGAAAGAAAGTCATGAAGGTGAGGCACCTGTGACAAAAATAATGTTTTTAAAGAAGAGAGAGAGACTTGAGTTGGCATGACTACTTTCTTACCATATGATGCCTCTTGCCTTGTTGTGATCCAGCAGAAAGGCCGTCACCAGATGCCTCACCCCGGCATTGGACTTCCCAGCCTCTGTACTGTGAGAAGTAGATTTCTGTTCTTTATACATTGCCAAGCACCAGGTATTATTTTACAGCAATACAAGAAGTACTGAGAGTCACTTCTAGATCACTAGTCTTTGAATAGATCACGAAAATGCAACACTTAATTGGTTTTAAAACTTACATTGTGTTTTTGGGTGATAGACGGAAGGGTGCTTTTAAAGGTTGAGATCTTTTCAGGGATACAGTATGTATCCTCTGTCTGCTGCAAGTCCAGGGGTTACTCAATGTTTTATAAACAACCTTCCTAGCATAACCCCCGAACACATATACATACATACAAACACACATACATACATACAAACACACATACATACATTTCTCTCATATTCTCTCAGAGAGAGCAAGCTGTAATAGTTGTGTTATTTCAGTAATCTCTTTTAGATTAGATACTCCCAGAAAACTTTTAGGAGAATAATAGCAGCAATTAGTAGTTTGAGATAATTATCTTATTTTCCTGAGCTTCATCTTCATGGGGACATTAACAAAACTCACTAAAAAAATGAAATTATGCTAAAATATTCCACAATAAAGAGTGAGCCAAATGTTAGTAGTAATTACTCCTATTCCATTTTGGTAGTGCTCCACAACCTCTAAATAAAAGGTTATTTGCTTAATAAATGTCATTGACTAAATGACTGATAAAGTAATTTGATTCTGAACTCTCTCAATTAACTCTGGGAGCAAAGGTCTGCTTTTCCTAGTCACTGACATCACCCAAGAATGGATTTTCAAACTGTAGGGTTTACACAGGGATGATTACCCTCTGGCAGCCACACATGAGAATTCAAAGTGTGGGCATCAGTCTTCGAGCTTGGTTCTAGAAATGTATCTTCAACTTGTAAGCATAGAATAGGAGGCAATATGCCATTGAGAGTGACATTCCTAGGATAGTGTTCAGAAGCATCATTTTCTCTCCAAGAATGGCCTACCCTTCAGCCTAGCACTTTCTTCTTGACCACATGGGTTCATGGGACTCATGGGAGTCATCCATATAATCTCTTGTGCAACAACCACTCACAAACCATTTTTATTCATTCTTTGAGAATTTCATACATGTATATACCATGTCTTAGTCATTATCAACCCCTCATTCTTCCTCCAACTCCTCCCAGACTTCTTTCCTTCCTTCCATACTTCACCCCCTCTTTTTGTAGCCTCATTGTGTCCAATCAGTGGCTGTCCTTATGTACATGAATGTAGCACCATCCACTAGGGCACATGGAAATTAACAGGGGCCACTTCTCTGAAGAAAACTTATTCTCTCTCCTACAAATGCTTTTAATTACTTATTATAGATAGAATTTTTTGAGGCTCCTAGGATTTTCCTCTGCTCTGACACTAGCACAGGAGCTCTTGTCCTTTTGGGTGCTGGAGGTACTGACAGACATCAGCTCTTAGCTGAGCCCTGACAATAGTTGTCAAAGAGCATAGAGCATCCTGTATCCAAGGACCGGACAGTGTAAAAATTCCTGTCTTCCTCAGTCCAGCTGGTGACAACTGTAAAGGGCCACCATACTCCAGAGCAAGTTGTGGGACTGAGGCCATGAGGCCACAGTGACAATGTTGTAATTCAACAACTAATTCAACAACTTCTTCTTCTTCTTCTCCTTCTCCTTCTCCTTCTCCTTCTATTTCTTCTTCTTCTTCTTCTTCTTCTTCTTCTTCTTCTTCTTCTTCTTCTTCTTCTCTTCCTCCTCCTCCTCCTCCTCCTCCTCCTCCTCCTCCTCCTCCTCCTCCTCCTCCTCCTCCTCTTCTTCCTCCACCTCCTCTTCCTTTTTATTATTTTGGTTTTTCAAGACAGAGTTTCTCTGTGTAGCTCTGGCTGTCCTGGAACTCAGAAATCTGCCTGCCTCTGTCTCCTGAGTGCTGGGGTTAAAAGCATGTGTCACCACTGACTGGCTATAATTCAACTTTTTATACGGCTTAAACAAAAGCCTTTCCTACTAAGTTATCAGCTACCAGTCAGGTCTGTCTGATTTTATCGCCCAGAGCTCCTGAGGAGCTGGACCCTGATGCCATTTTCTCACAGCACAAAGGTGTGTTCAGAAAGTCTTTGTGGGAGCCAACTGATCCCATTAGCACCATGACTGGGTTTGGAATAGTGCAGAACATGGTGTAGCTTGGAAGAGAAAAGTCCTTTCATTTCCATATTCCCCTTTACCCAGCCTTCTGGTTAAGCATTTGTTGATATTTACATAAGAGACCTGATTGTTGCTAGAGCAAGATGGTAAACACACTCTTGATATCTTCCTTGATAGACCTGGAAGTGGTCCCTTGATGTCCCTCAGCAACCAGGAGACGAGGCCAGGTCACCATGCAGAAAGACAGTCCACACACACCACAGGAGGCCAACAGATCTCTGGGAAGCCTGTTTCCCAACATCTTCCCCTAATACCTCATGGCTTCCTGAGCCTCTTCTGAGCTGTGACAGTGGTTCCAGATTAGACTTCCTGCCCGGGCTCTGTCTGCCAAGCTGAAAGGACTCCGACAAACAGAATACGACATTTAACAGCACAAACTCACTTTCTCCCCTGGCAGATTCTTGGCAGAAGTTGGCTTTTGAATTAAATGAACGGCACATCATGATTCAATTTCTCCACATCATTTCTTTTCTTCAAAGAGTGGCAGCCTGAGACAGCCAGGGTCCAGTAAGGGCAGCCCTTCCTTCCTTCCTCTCCAGTGCCCAGGGAGCCTGAAGTTTACCGAAGGGCCACTAGCAAAGTAACTGACTGCATGTCCTATTTTCCCGCCTCTGGGGGAGGAAACACAAAACGAAAACAGAAGCAGACTTCTCGCTGAGACAAAACTGCACCTATGCGGCACCCAGAGCATGTTCAGAGCTTTGCAGTGCGGAGAGCAGGCACGGACGCAGACTCGGTACTGCCGGCACAGTGTGTCTGGCCTGATTTGAAGTGCACATTTCTGTGTCTTTCTTCCTCGATTTCACGGGGACAAGCCTGGTAGATGGCAGGTCGAGACAAGGAGAAGAAACAGAGTGGACTGCAACAGAGAGTAGGGTTTTGTGAGTTCCTCCACTCTCAAAATTTGAAACCATGGAATGAACTTGCATTTTGGGCATTTGGAGTCACTGCTCAGATCTTGTTCTGACAGAGATAAGAGCTGGGCTGAGCGTTTGATCTCAGAGTCAATGACAAATGTCAAAGAGGAAAATTCATCTCAAAACTCTGTTTTTTCCAATCGCTTTTAATTTGATGGATCGGTTGATTGATTGGTGATTGCTGGGTTATGTGGGCATGTGTGGCGCTCAGAGGACAAACTTGGGGAGTCAATTCTTTCCTTCTATCATGTAGGTTCTGGGGATCAAGCTTAGGTTTTCAGGTTTGGTAGCAGGGACTTTTACCTGCTGAGTTATCTTGCTGGTCCAAACCCCTCCATATCATCCCAAGTATGTGAATAGGTTTTCCTTTTATGTATGCTCCATAAATTGCTTAGCCATTCCCTACTACACATTCAGTTACCTCTCATTTCTAGCTATGTTAACCACATCCAGTTAAAGGCTTTTGTAGATGAATCTCCACACACATGAACACATAGATGATTATTTCCTCGGGACCATGGGAAATGGTATTAAAAACGGTTGGCTTAATGTTAATTCTATCTTCAGTATGCATACCTTTCTCCTAGTCTAACACACAGACAAAATGGAAGGAAAGGGAAGATAAGAAGTACTGCCATAAAGGAAGAGGTGTGATGTTAAATGCAATTGCTCGTACTGCATCAGTGTGCTATGGGATACAAAGGGCAGGGGATGCGGAAGCCTGGTGTTACCAGTAGGCATGTTGGTCACTGAGTGACTCGTTAATGTAAGGTTCCTGCCTTAAAACAGCAGGTTAATCCCTTAGACACGGAATGTAAAAACATGGTGACAATAACAATTTAAATGATTTGAGAAGGAGATCTAGAGCTTTCAAGCAATGACTCTCAAACATTCAGATGTATGACAGTTACCCAGCAGGTGTGTCAGGGAGCCTTACCCCAGCATCCAATACACAAGGTCTCGGGCAGCATGGACACCTGTGTTCACAGGGATGCTGCTGATGGAGTCACATTTGGAAAACCAGAACCTCAAGGCTTCAGAGGTGCTTAGAGAACCCAGAGCATTTACACCCTGCTGCCTTGGGTTAGAAAATAAATGATGTCTATAATTGCTTCTCAAACTTCATATTTGGTAAATGTAAATTTTCTGAAATTGGACTGGATTTTCTGAAGCAATAGATGTTACTGTCATTCAAATTGATGGTGAGTGAGAATACCTTGGGTGAGATCTTAGATGGGTAGCACATTGGGGATTTTTAGCTAAAAAATTAGGTACTGAAAAGGCAGAGGACACACTAAAATAAAATAGTAATAAGGGTGATGATGAGGACAGTTGACATTTTCTGAGTGCTATTCTGAATCTAGAACTCTCATGAGTATTTCACAAATATTATAGCTCACTTAATCTACACTGTGACTGTAGAACATGGCTCTGTTTCTATTGTTTTTTTTCCAAGATGAGGTCAAAGGCATACTTTGAATGCTATAGAAAGTGAATTGTTTGATTACTTATCTGCTGTACTCATCTGATTATTTTGATTGCAGTCCTTGAAAGATTTCTAGTTATGGCAAAGGACAGTGTAATGAGCTTTAGTGGTGATGATTACACAAATTAAATCTTAGTAGTTCACTAAGATCAATAATTCAGTCTTGCATACGTATACCAGTGATGATATAAAGCCATAAGTTTCACCCCATTTTTAGATGCATGCAGGAAGGATGTTTTACAAAGACGAATTATATAAAAGCCATCACTTTTTTTCTTTGCCTTCCCATAGACTTATGGGAAATTAGACCTTAGTAGAAGAGATGGGAAGGAAGGCTTAGTGAAGTGAGAACATTGGCATGTCCATAGTTCACAACGCTCCCTAAAGTTTTGCATAAGGAAAGCTTTTTCTGGGCCTGCAGAGGTGGCTAAGACGGTAGAAACACCAGCCGTGTGAGCACGAAGGCTTGACTTCAAGCCTAGAACGGTTTATAAAGCGAGGTGTTGAAGCACACACACACGTGTAACTTCAGCACCGGGGTGGGCGGAAACAGGAGCATTGATTGATGGGATTGCTAGCCACTAGACTAGTTCCAGATTCAGTAAGAGACTCTTCCTTGAAGGAAAAAGGTGAAGAGTGGTAGAGCAGGACACTGGCCATGGTCTCCTCTGGCCTTGGTGAGTGGACACACAAACACATATACTTGCATACCCATGTTCCCACATGCCGCACATATTAAAAAAACCAAAGCAAAAACCTTATAAGAAAACACAGTCTTATAGAATAAAGCAGAATTTAGGGTCAGAAGGGGATGGTTTCCTATGCTCTCCTGGCTCCTGATTCACCCAGGCTGTTTTTTCTGTCTGCCAGTCTCTTCCATTGGATCTTTTCTGTCCATGATTGCAGGCTTGAGTCAAATACTGCTCCTATTCTCTCTGTTTATACAATTTATACATGAGCACATGTATGTGTGTGCACTCAGACATCTCTCCAGCGGTCTGTGAACTCCTTGAGAGTGCATGTCTATGCTAACCAGGAAGTCCACTTTATGAACAAGTCTGCTGCCTTTATTAGATTCTCCCAGAGACTCCAGTCTTCTTTAACTGTCCAAACAGAAATGCTGACTTTCTTTCGAATTCTCCTATCATTTTATACAATGATCTCTCCCTGTTTAACCTCCTTGCTAGATTATAAACCCCTTCAGGGCAGGATCCAATTCTGATTCACCCCTGGATTCTTGCCCAAGCACTTAGCACAGAAAAAGCCCTTAATAAATATTTATTGGAGGAAGGAAGGGCTCACGGAAGGGAAGCAGGGAGGGAAAAGTCAAAAACTATTAGATTTATCCCTGAGTCCCCTGACAAGGTTACACCAAAATGCCTCCAACTGATGCCTTTGCAGGTGCCAGATAGTAAATCACTTTAGAAAAATCACTTTCTTAATGTGGTTCCAGGGTTATAGCCTAAGACCATGATCTGATTCAATCTGCATTTTATCTGTCTCTAATTTGAAGGGTCACCATATAGAATTAATGCTCAATTTTCAATAGGTCTTAGAAAAATATAGGACAGACATAGAGAATATCCTGTGATTAAGATGGGAAAAATGATAGTATTATTTGACTAGGATTTAAAAAAATCACTAAAGATATTCAGAGATTCATTCAGGGACTATGAACACATCAAAGATTCAAAAGTTACTGCTAGAAAACATAGTGGGTGTGTTGAAATGGTCAATAATGGGGGAAAAGTCTGGGAATGTTCTTGTTTAATTTGTCGATGGCTGTCTTTTCTGCCCTAAGGAGCCCCTTCCTCTCTGCACAAACTCACAGTAGGAATACATGAAAGGAGATGCCAGAACAAGAAGACTCCCAATTTAAAATGCTCACTTACTGGGGTTATATAGTTCAGTGGCAGGATGTTTGTCTCACACACATGAGGTCCCAGGTTCAGAAGCCCATTTTGTTAGGTCACTAGATTAGTATTTTAAAGTGTTATCTTTGCCAACATTCAACATGCTCACCTAGTCCTATGAACTCTCAAAAATTCTCCGAGAAGGATAAACATCAGCAACCCATTGTATCGGCCAAGAAACACAGACTTATAAAGGTATGGACTTATGAAGTTGTACCTTTATAAAATTTCGTAAGGATTCAGTTAAAAGCTAACAACTTACAGCTAATTTGGAATGTAGATGGTCTTGTTTTCAGGGCAAGGAAGAATTTAGAGGTCCAAAAGTCAAAATCAGGCAAGTTGGAACAATAAAATATATTTTCTCTAAAAAAAATGTGTGCATTTGTCTTTTTAAAGTGAAAAAGGTGACTACAAAAAATGCCAGGGCATTTACCATCACAAATAACTGGTGTTGTTTCCTGGGTTATTCAGATCAATAATATATGTACCCCCACTGTTTCACTGTAAGCACCACAGCAGTGGACATGCTGGTGATGAGCTAACAGCCTCCATTCTGTTAGACCTGTGACTACATGGAAGTCTTTGTGTGTCCGGACATTTTTTAAATCATAATTTTCTGTCTATATTTTAAATACCTGCTGGTTTTTTTTGTTTTGTTTTGTTTTTTAAGCTGCTGCTGGTCTGGAGGGTTGGCTCAGTGGATAAGAGCACTGGCTGCTCTTCGAGAGGATCTAGGTTTGATTCCCAGCACCCACACAGTGGCTCACAATCATCAGTAACTCCAGTCTAGGTGGATCCCGCACCCTCTTCTGGATTCCTCAGGCACTGCAGGTTTGTCATACACAGACATACAGGCAGGCAAAACACTCATACACATAAAATAAGAACAAAGTAGCAAATAATGATAATAAAAACAGTTCCAAAACTGCTGCTACAAGTTGCAGTCATTTTTGGTCTTTGCAATGATTGTATAAGTTTCTCTTTAAAATGCAGGAATACCCAAAGAGAACAAGTCTGCACTCTGTGTATACCCAGGTGTTTTTTAATACTCAGGAGGGCAGGAAAGACAACAGATGTGTTTGTGGGAGAGCAGACATGCAAACTGGATAATTTCCCTGTAAAAGCCAGTCTTCTCCAAACACCTATGCAAAGTCAAGTGCTTTACATGCCTGCAGGAGTATTTCCAGAAATGACCTTAGTGAAATAAACAAGAATTAAATCAAATTTCAAGTACTTCCACATCCTGACCACTTTGTTATTTCATTATAATTAATTATTCCTCTTCCTCTTGTGAGGATGGTGCATGGCATAAAACATGCCTAAACTGAATATTAATTTCTATTTTTTCTCAATCTACATATAGCACTGAACCTTTCTTAGGCTGAACATTTTATATTTGCTGATTGGAATCCAATTGGATGCAAGTTTTCTTGCTATTCACGAAAGAGAAATACAGACTGTGAAATTGTAAGTGTAACCACGATGTTTCAGGGAGGCCATAGGTAGGCTAGTTTCTGGATTCTGTAAGGAGGTCAAGACTTTGTGAGATGGAGGGGACAACAGAGACAGGGACAGTTACACTTCCTTTCTCCAAGGGTCAAGTCCCATCTTTCTGTTTTTTCTTTCTTTTCTTTTCCAGGGACGTGCAGACCAGGTGGGACCCATGACTACTGAGAGACCAGGTTTCTACAGATACAGAGAAACCAGCTCCATTTTGAGCCATCCCCAAGAATATTTCTAGAATATTATGAACTTCCCATGCATTTCTGTGGCTAGAATCAATCTGAGGCCAAATGACTGACATTTGTGCAGGGAGTTGTGGCTATTTTTAGGATGTAGCTAAGCTTTCTCCCTAGCTGTGGGGTGGACAGGCAGGTTGACAGTCTCAGGATTTATGCTCCTGTGACAGTCTCTCAACAAGTCTCAAGGAACCTTATATAAGGACACAGGGAGGGCAAAGCTTCATGTGAGCAGGTGTCCCCTCAGAGATGAGAAGGAAAAGTCATAGCAGGATTTTTGTAAGGGGACATTCACTTACCAAAAGAACGATCACCACTTTAAGGGGAGAAAGGGGAAGAATCAGGGGTCCAAGAGTGTTATGTGAGACCCTTCCTCATCCATGCTTCAGTTATGTGCAGATGGACCCACCACACACCATACCTGGCTATAACTCAAGATTAGACAGCTGTGAATGGAAGAAGGAAATGCAGAATCCTCCACTGTTCCCCTTTGCTCAAATTAGACAAGGCAGCTAATAATGGTGACCAGAGGAAGGGCTACCAGCTGCTCAGGATATGGTAACATTATGATAATCATGGTGTTCTAATTTCTCATCACCAAGTCACACAATTTTACCATTAGCAAAAAGCCTGAGAACAAAGTGCAAACCCCTGAGACTCACGTTACCAGTTCTGTTGCTCTCTGACGCCAACATTTATTTTCAACAGAAAAACCACGTTTAGAAAGAAAATCTATTGAATAACAAGGCATCTAGCACCAATAATTTCCACAGAAGATATTAGGACAAATAACATGGAGTACATTTTCAGAAGTAGAAAGCGGTTTCATATAATCTGTGGCATTATATGAGGGAGGTGGATGATATTCTATACAACACTCTAGTGATGATGAGCCCAGAAATCAAGATCTATATGACTCTATTCACAAAGAAAATCCTTGGATATTGGCATAAAGTCAGACAGAAGAAACTAAAGACCACTGGTGGGGTGGGGGGGACTACTTTTACAAATTACCAAGTAGACTCTTCCACACCTCCTCACTCTTCCTGCCAGTGAAGTGCCTCTCAGATGGGACACACCCTGCTTTTGAAGCTATCTGTGGTAAAAGATCTACTACTCTTCTACACTTCTTATCCTTCGTATACGTTTTGGTATAATTAATATTAATGAGAAAATGAATTGAAAAGCCTAAAGAGATATGAAACATAAACTCCCATCCTTCACATCAGATCTAGCAGGCATGATCAAACAGCAACATACGAAAGCTCAGTCTCCACCATAGACCACTTCAAAGAGCACCAGAATAGCAAGATAGGAATCCCAGAACATCTCCCATGGGAATATTGAAATTGCAGAAGTAAAATGGTGGGGTAATAGATTCCAGGAACCAAGCATATAACGGATGGGAGGATGACTGTAGCTGCCATTGAAGCTGCCTGGTGATCAACTTTGCAGTCTCGAAACTGCCAGCCTCTCAATGAGAGTGCTCGGCTTGAGAACTTTGAAATTATCAAATGATTAGTGAGCTGCTGTACTTTCTGCTTCGGTGTGTAATTAACCTACAGCACCTGCAGAGATTGGATATTATTGCAGCAAACAGATTAGCTCCTTAAGCATGAATAAAAAATACCAGTTACGTTCACTAAAATAATTACAAGGCTTACAATGTTGGAGGTTGCAGGATCCAAAAACGATTAGCAACCTGAAGGAGGCTCCTATTGTGCCCTGAAATGGCGTTAGCTCAACTATAGAAGACTTCTTTCTCTGTCTCTCTCTCCTTCCTTCCTTCCTTCCTTCCTTCCTTCCTTCCTTCCTTCCTTCCTTCCTTCCTTTCTCCCTCCCTTCCTCCCTCTCTCCCTCCCTTTCTCCCTTCTTCCCTTCCTTCCTTTATTTCTTTCATGTAATGTAGTTGGATAAAATCTACCCCCTAGTCCGTTTCCATCAATTCCTTCCTTATTCTCCGTATCGTTTTGCCTCCCAATATCCTATGCACCCTCACTGAGCTCACTTAGTGTTGCCTGGACATGCATAGGTGTAGTATTATCTCCTGGAGTACAAATAGCCTCTCAGAAGCCACAGCCCTGAAGAAAAGAACCTTTGTCAACTGCTAGTAGCTCCTCAGATAGGATGAAACTCCATCACCCTCTTCCCCATCCATGGTGGGAATTTCAGATGGCTTGATCTTATGCAAGTCTTACAGATGTGTGTGTGTGTGTGTGTGTGTGTGTGTGTGTGTGTGTGTGTGTGTGTGAGACAAGGTCTTGCTCTGCAGACTTAGCTGGCCTGGAACTCACTATATACCCCAAGCTGACCTTGAACTCATAGAGATTCTCTTGAGTGTTGAATTTAAGATAAGAACCACTATGTCCAGTACACTGTTTCTCTCTAGAGGCAACTTTAGTACCAGTTGGTCAGTGAGAATTTAAGTCAACTAGTACTTTGGTCCCAAATGGACCAGAATAAAAATTCTCTCAGAGTCTGAGATGCAGGGTAATGCCTGCTGCCAGGGTTCAAGTCAGGGCATTGTAGGGAATGACAGGCTCTGGGGAAGACAAAGCCTGTGCTTTAAAATGTCAAGTTATGTAAACACTTAATTCAAAAGGAAAACAGATGAAATGCCTCTTAGCCCAGGGGAGCTGAACCAGCCCATCCTATGAAAATGGCACCAAGTCAACACTCAGCTCATCAATGCAGAAAGTTCAGAGTCTGCTGTGGACATTTCCAACACACAGGTATCCTGCTGCCTCAAGACTTTTTCATATTCTGTTGTCCTTATTTCCAGAACCAGAGGCTGTGGCACTTGGGACAGTCTTCCTTCACTCACTACACTAAAGACACCTTTAAATGTGACTCTGCAAGCTTCAGGAGCATCTGAATTAGGGGGATAATGGCGTCTTCCGGGAATTTTAATTTAAGTCTGCGTGTAGCTACACATTCGATAGAAAAAGGAAAGAAAATGATTGCGTGCACGTGTGTGTGTGTGTGTGTGTGTGTGTGTGTGTGTGTGTGTGTGTCTAAATAGTGAGAAGTTCCAGCAAAACTTAAAACTGGGCACTTCCTGAAATGATGACCTTGGTTACTTTCCACAGGAACGTTCCAGCCTAGTAGATGACAAACCCACCCTTGTAGGTGTGCCACGTGCCAGGAAGACTGCAGGCCTAGGTGGGGACCCCAGGACAAGGCAGAATGACTTTTTCTGAGAAATGAAAATACTTATATTTGCCTTTTTCTCCCAGGAGAGAACTGGTCTAAAGACACCGAGATGATAGTTGATTTAATTGATGACAGTTGATAATGACAGCAATTTGCTTCTGAGGGGAAAGGGAAACAGTAATTATCCAATCATATGGCTGCTCCTACTGGGCAGCTCTTGACAGGCCTACGTTCGCAGGCACCGAGATGTTCCACTTAAGTCCCTTTCTGCCCAGCCAAGATTCACAAGAGCAAGGGACTTGGAAGGAGTCCTCCAGCTCTCCAGGCTCAGTAAATGACAAGTTGGCATCAGAAAAATAATCTCTTGCAACATCCAAGTAAGGTTATGTGGATTCATGTTGTTAAGGAATTGGACTCCATGTCTAGAGCAAGCTTAATTCAGACTTTCTAAATGTAAGGAGCAATTTCAGCTATATGACAATCTTGCTTTAGTATTACAATTAAATATAAAATCATCTGCTTATGAACTACAAAACAGATCAGTTTTTAGAGGTGGAAATTCAAATGTAAGCCAGATGTAACCAGAGAACCAGATTCTGAAGTCCATAGAGAAAAATGAGAATCAACATAAAACGTCTGTGAACTGGTGAACTAACCGTTAAACAATGTGGCACGTTCATGTAACAGAATGTGTGACGATCATGTGACTCCACAATAATCTCAAAGCTTTATGCCAAATGAAGGAACTCAGACCCAAAAGACCACACACCCCCTGAGTCTATTTATGGAAATGTCCAGAAGGAACCACTCTACAGAAAACAGATTAGTGACTGATTGAAGCTCAGGGTGAAAACGAAGAGTGGTTGTTAATGAGAAGAGCTTTCCTGGGAGGTGATGGGAAGGCACAGAATTAGGATGTGGTAATGGCTGCACAAGTCTGCAAACCTGTTTCATAGCTTGAGAATTTAATCTCAATGGAGTTCAATTTAAACGGAAAAATCAGATCAAAATTCAAGAATTGCTCCATGTTCAATACATCACTTTGTCAAAATAAAAATACATAAATATTTCTTCCCATATTGCCCCACACTTAGCAATTGCTCCAGATGCTGAATGGATACACTTATTAGCAAGTAATTAAACAAATTAAACCAATTTTAAGTTCTCTCTGTAGCTTGATATTTGCATCTCTCCAATTATCTATCTTTTCTCAAAATGTTAAGGTTACCTATAAACATTAAAACAGAATTTTAAAAGTAAAATTTTATTTTCTCCTGTCATCATTTAAACTTAAGTAATAGCAATCTAAACTAGTCCATTCATTCATTTATTCAGTATTTTTCAAGTATTTATTAAGCATCTTTCTAGACCCTGAAATGCAAGGTGTACTTCCTGGTTCCTGCACCCAAGAAGTTATGGTGTCACGAGGAGACAGAGAAATAAGAAGGAGTAAACCGTGGTGGCTGCTCTGAAGAGGCAGGTATCAGGCATCGCCACGGGAGATCATTTTTCAACCAAGCCATTTTAAGAAATGTAATTAGGAATGTGCTAGGAAATGTGTCCAGGAGGAAGGGCTGGGTGGTCGAAGGCAAAACAGGCAGATGTGAAAGAACACGCTGTTCTTGGAGTGGCTGAATAGGTTCCAAAAGTCAAGAGCAACGAACGCCGCTCAGGGACCAGCCGCAAGCAGTCTAGGAAGGACAGCAGTACCTGGGCTAGAAAGCTAAGGATCTCCAAAGGGTTTCAGTGTGTGTGTGTGTGTGTGTGTGTGTGTGTGTGTGTGTGCGCGCGCGCCAGAGGACAATCTTTTGTGTTATTTCTCAGGCACTAACCATCTTGTTTGTTGAGACAGGGTCTATCAGTGGTTTAGAACTTGCTGATTAGGACAGTGTGAGAGACCAGTGAGCCCAGGACTATATCTGTCTTCCTCCCCAGTGCTGGGATCATCCCCATGGGCACCCATATCAGACCACATTTTATGTTTTTGCTGTAGGTTTTGCTTTTTAGTAGGGGTCTTGGGCATCAAACTCAGGTTCTCTTTCTTGCATGGCAAGCACTTTACCAACTGAGTCATCTCTCTAGCCTGGGTCTTGGATATATATCTTCCAGGGAGGGACCCACGATGGATTCCAAGCAGGTGAGTGACACCCAGATGGATGCTCCACAAAGACCACTTGAGCATTAATGTAGAGGACAGACAGGCCAGGCCATCTCAGGGGGCTGCAGGTACAGTGAGCTCTGCAGATTCAGCCATCTCCAGGCACCACCTCTCAGGTATTGGGACGTCTCCAGTACCCAGGGCTGACTTAAGATTCTAGTCTTCCCAATCTTTCCCTCACAGGTTTTGCCCTGTCCTACCTGCGGTGCCATCAAGCCTCTGAAGTTGTCCTGTACAGGAAGCTCTGCTTCTTCTTCGGCTGAGACCAACCAACAACATCTGCTCTTCAAACCGGCAGACCAGTCCTGTATCCCTGTGATACTGGAGATACAGAGGCCTCAACAGCCTTAGGTTAAAGGATAGCTAAGTAAAAGGCAGTGGGCTAATGCCTCTATTTCCAAGGCCGTTATATCTCTCTATTGTAGAAGCATCACAGCCTTGAGTCAAATTGAAATTACCAAAGCAAACGTTTACCTTGAAAGAACTAAATAACTCTTTAGCTGTCTGGAGGGATAGAATTTGTGACCCCAGGTTTAATGCTAGACTACTTAGGAACTGGTCTATTTTTGTATTTTTATTGCTTTGGTTTCATTGTTGATGAGTTTCATTGTTGCAGTTCTTCCTCCGGGGAGAAAATAACATGCCCACCCAAGGCTACAGGGTTGCTGGAAATGACAAGGAATAAATCTCCCTGGACAGCTTTCTCCAGGCTCAGTCCAGGAAGATGGCAGGTCAGGTTTGGAAACAGGAGAAACACGATATACACACAAAATCAAATTATGTTTGAAGAAGGACGTTTTTCTTTTCTTTTCTGTCTTACAAGCTGTCTAAAATTTCCATTGGCTGATGACACCAGAGCTGAGAGCAAAAATTGTAACGCTATTGTAAATGACACCCACTAAACCCTGAACAAATCACCCAGCAGAACGCCAATACTGGGTAACAGTTTTAAAGGCTGGTCTGTTTCAGTAATAAATACCCCAGTCTGCTGCTATCAGTGGCCATCCACCTGAAGGGTGAGGTGAATCAGCTACTCGTTTCAAATATTCACAAAGACATTATCAACTTCCTGTCACAAAAGGAAGACGCTTTTTATCATTCTCAGTGGCATTCCCAAGTGGCTGCACACATAGCTTCCTGGGCAATCAGCTCTGTGAGGTGAGCTCTCTTGTGGAGCACATTTCTCAAGGGACTGTTACAGGGATCATGAAGCCATCACATCCTCATTATTCGATGCCATGGGGGTGGAAGTAGACCAATATCCTGGGGAGAAAAATGATTTATGGTGGCTGTTTGGGACATACACTTCGTTCTAAGAATAGATCTAGGCAAACATGATGGGGGTGAACGTCTATGTGGCCTCAGGGCTCTGTTTCTAACCAAATTCACTCAGGATGCATAATTCTAAGGCAGGTGAACCACCATAGTACCAGGAAATGACTGACCAGCAATGACAGGAAAGAGCAGGCTTCTGGGAGGTCACTCCACACACGGCTGTACCCTGTGTCTTGGGTGTGGTTTGGTGTTGGGTTGTTTTCCATGTTGGCAAGATAATTTATGAACTGACTAACTGTCCCACACCTTTGCCTTCTGCCCTTTCAGGTGCCTCAGATAAGAAGGTCCCAGCAAAGAGAGATTAGAAACTGTTGGCTTGGAGAATCCCAAACTCACCGGAAGAGGAGTTACACTCCAACAGGTTCATCCTTCGGACACCATCAAAGTGGGATATTTTTCTGTGTGAAAGGGTAAGGTCTTGATACAGCAATTAAGTAAGAAACTGTGTATTTCAAATGAGAAGCATACAATCTTGTAAAGTTTCAAAGGAAAGGTTGGCCCAGGGCTTTCGTTTTGCCCTGCTATCCTTTGGGCATATGGATAGCATAAAAACAGGCTCAGCTGTCAGTCTTTCTCTGACATTTTGTTGTGATGCTTTAAGATCCTGGCTCAGCCTGTCTGCCAATCATCTTCGGGCCTCAGTATCAATCTCCTTCTAGACTTTCTTCTCTGACACCACCACCCACCCCTCCCCGCCACCATCCCTGAATTTAGTGAAGTTCTTGCTTTTTTACTATTTGCTCACACAGCTCGCTGGACCTCTAATGTTGGAGCACCACCATTCCTCATTTTAAAATCTATACAATTGTTTGTCTTACTAGCCTGCAAATCCAGAAGATGGGAAATACATAGGTCCTAGTCAATACCGTGCCTCTGCTTTTGAGGACCAAGCTTGGCATACCTGCAGTGGTCCAATACAAATTTGTGAATTAATTCATTAAAATTGTTCTGGTCTTTATGAACATATGTGTTGCACATACTGTTTTAGGAACTTGAAAGAAATAATAACAGGCAATGAAAATATCACAAGACTGTGGGGTGATGACCATAAGAATGATGTTTCCCCATGCCACTGATTCTTTTTGAGAAATAGACATAACAATATGTCCTGATAGATTTGGCTTTATGGCAGAGTTTTTTTTTTCTCACTTGTAAGGGAACAGCATTCAAACTAAGCCCATTGTCTGTGGTTCAGGATAACAGTGTAGTCCCTTCTAGCTTCATAGCATGTTCCTTGCTTCTTAAATTAAATTTACATTTTCATTGCTTACAAACTGCAACTTATGATCATGTGAATTCCTTAAAGATGAAGGATTAATGCAAAGAGATGATTGTGCATATTCACAAGGTGGAAGTACCGTAGTGGTGGGGTGTCAAATTATATTGGGGAAACAAAAAAAACCAAACTTGAATATGTCGATGTGATTATCTCAACGGACAGGGCACATCTCATCCATGTACAAATAACATATGTCAATTTTGCTTGTGTTTGCATTTTATTGAACTAAAATCAGATATCAGACAGTATTAAATCCATTGTACCTGCTTTACTCAAAATTTTATGAGATTTTATTTATATTATTTTATTATTCTCTTTTTAGACTTTTAAAAACTTATAAAAACACACATTATGTATATTAGTGAAGAACGTTATTTTTGGTACATACACACACTGTGTGTTAATCTGTTAATCTGCATCAAACACTGTGGTGGTTGATACTCACTGTCAACTATACTAGATTAAGAATCACCTAGGAGACACATATGGGTGCGTCTGTGAGACATTTTCAGAATGCTTAACGGAGGGGAGAAGGTCCACCTGAATATGGGCAGTACCATCCCATGGGCAGGAGTCACAGATAAATAAAAAGGGAAAGGGGGACAACCAGGTGAGTGGTAGCATTCGGCTTTCTCCATCTCCTGGCTGTGAATTTAGTATTGCAAGCCTCCCCATGCTCTCACTGGATGCCTCCCTTGATGAGGGACTGCAACTCCTCAAACTGTGAGCTAAAACAAACTCTTCCTTAAGATGTTGCATCAGGCAGTTTGTCACAAGAAGAAAAGTAACTGATGCCAACGTTTTGGGTTTCCTTCCAGTGGAAACCCTCAAAATCTTTTCTGCTAGTTTTCTGAAATATGCAGTACATCGTTCTTGCTCACACTCACTCCTGGGTGACGAGCTTAGCTCCTAACTACAACTTAGCATCTGTTGATCAGTCTTCATCCCTTCCTCCTTTCTACGGGTTTATTTCAACTATTGAGCATTGATAAAATCTTCTTTTAAACTTCATATATTCAAAAGCTCCACGTGGCACTAAGATGTACTGTACAGAGATTCCTTTTCAGGTGAAGAAGCTTCATTCAAATTTCCTTCACTTTATCCAACACCTTCTGCTCTTCTTTGTCTCTGCAGGGGCGATTCTCTCTTCTTTTGGTAAAAGAGTTTTAGGTTCCTCAGGTTCTATTGGAGGAGCTATCAATTAATCAAGACACCCCCATCTTCTTTGGCCAAAGAGTGGCCTCTTGACTTAGTCCTGGTCAAGGAGAAGCTCTTCCTAGACTTTGGGAGGATGACCACCAATGGACAGGAGGCTGAGCTGATTCACCCCAGCAACAATGCCGTGGCGGGACATTTCATCAATTTTCTGTTGTCTATACCTTTGTGGTTGTGCTCATTCCTGTCATTCCTAACACTTAGTTCTTGATCCTTTAACATTTTTAAGTTGTTTGCACACATCTCTGCCACCAATTAAAAGCACCAACTGATAAGGTTCTTGAAAAAATGGATTTCATTTTTCTTTCTATACTGGTTTGGAATAGTGCCTAGAACATAATAAACATTGATTGATTCGGATGAATGAATGCTTGCAGGCATGAATAATCCAACTCTTTGGGAAGGGGAACATGAAAAAAAAGTGTCATAAGCAATAGAAAGAGGACAGAGACAGTACCAACAGTGCTCTATTGGGATGGCAGGGAGTTAGAGCTCTTTACAGCCCTACTACTTACTTCTCGTTTTCCTATGTTATATAAAAGCTCAAATAATAAGTGAACTTTCCACTGCATCAGATGAGAGCAACCTCAGGCCATCTTAGTACTTACTCCTGCCAGGATGTATGATGCATTGGTGCTCCTCTGTATGCCAAATTGCACACACACAACCAACATGAAAGGATTCTTCCTGCTCCTTCGAAGCACTTGCACCCCAGGGAGGGGATTTGATTTGATTTTTCCAGGTGACAGTTAGGGTTCTGCTTACTGTCCCTGACTGCCTGCCAGGGTGTCAGGTGAAAGGTTCTGAGGCTCCATCAGGAAGCACAGCACAAAGCCACCAAATTTACAGATGACCTAGTTTCTCGGGTTAACTTAAAAGCTGTTGGTTTGCTTCTATGAAAAGATTTTATGTTTGTGAAAAAATTTAAGTTGGTATGCAAATCTCAAATCATTGTGAGATTTCCACATATGTATATGATTGCATATCCCCTCCCCCATAATCTCCTTTGTCTCCTATAGAATTGCCTTGAGAGATTATGAAAATTCTTGGGTGACCACAATGACATTAATACTGTCATTAGCAGTTCATTTATAATACCAGTCAGCAGTATTCCTAAATTCCAGAGGACGTGGCACAGTCATTAATGTCTGTAATTTAGAAAAGTATGAAATTCTTTGCCTTGGTCTATAACCACCATGAGTCATGGTGAGCTTTTTGGAGACAGTGCCAGCTATGTTAGGTGGGGTGGCCACACTCCAGAGGACATTTATTATGGCCTGAACCCAAGGCGATTTATTTGAAAAGCTGTGCCTTAGTTACTCTCTAAAAAGAATTGGGCCTCAAACAGAACATCCTATAATCAGACAGGTTGATATTAACACATTATCTTAGAAAAACTCAATGTACATGTCTAAAAGGGAAGAAGGATGCTTAAATCCATTTTGGTACAGCCTTGGAAGCCACTATGTCATGGTTAACTGAGTAGATGTAATAACTTAAAAACGTAATTTTAGCCCCCAGATGCAGATTATTTTCAGAATGCTCACTGAAGGATATGGATGTGTTAAACCACAGTATTTCATCCCATGCTTCTCCTCCATTTTGCTGGTGTGAGAGGTCCTGCCTTCTATCATGCTGAACGTGTAGCAAAGCTCTGCCAGTGTTCGGGGAGAAGACACTACTCCAAACCCAGACCCTGAGGCAGGCAGACATCTGCAGTGTGGGAAACTTTCATGTTCTGCGAGCTTCCAGGTACAGGGGGTGTGTCTTGCACGGCAGGCTGAGAACATTCGGACAGCTGGAAATGACAGCGAGGCAGCAGAGGGAGAGACCTGCAGGTCGACCTCACCTCTGGGGCGAGAAATGGTGCTTCCAGAGTCACAGAAAGAGGACAGGATTGCTGGAGACCTGTGGGCATCAGCACCGGGCAATATCCTGGCATCAGTGAAGAGACACTAGTGTTCTCAGGAAGTTAGTTGATTTAAGAGCTGTAGCCTGACTTGAGAGGCAGGAACTCAGACATTATTTTCAGCACAGAGGCAGAAAAACAAACTGACCGTAGTCCATGTGATTCTCCATTAGTCCAGAGCTGGTATAGAGCATAAGTCACCCATCTTGTAATCCCAGAAAAACTCCAGCTAACTGATCTCTATCACCATACATTCATCAGAAGTTAAGAGAATTCCCTTACCCCCAGGCTATTTCTGTAAAAGGAAATACAAGAATATTTATTTCACTTAGGATGTAAGCATGGGGACTGCAAAACTTTGAATGGTCACCTATAATGGCCTTTGCCTATGATACTTCACTTTACATGAAACAGTAAAAATATCACTGTGTTTCTGTCCTGCAAATTGCAAACTGTTGCTGTATGGTGTGTGTGTGTGTGTGTGTGTGTGTGTGTGTGTGTGTGTGTGTGTGTGTTGTCCACATGTGAGTGCATGCATACCCGTGTGAACATCAAATGACAACCACAGGTACCATCTGTATTTGGTCTCTTTTGAGAGAAATTTTCTCACTGGCTTGGACCTTCCTTAGTAGGCTAGACTGGGTAGCCAAGGATCTCCAGGGATCTGCCTATCATTGCTTCCCCAGGGCTGGAAGCTGAAGCATGCTAATATGCTCAGATTTTTTTAATGTGGATTTTGAAGACTGAATTCAAGTCTTCCACATACTTTTCTGACTGAGCTATCTCTATTTTCCTAGCCTCTGGTGTGATTCCAGGAACAAGAAAGACCGTAGCCTCACCTTAGAGATGAGGCCTCAGGTAGGCAATAGTTACAAACTCACGCTCATTTTCTACCCTGCATGCCTCCTGGCCTCTGCCTGGCCTACAGCGACAGCCTCAGCAGTGCTGACCAGCTACACTATTCCGCAGTATCCCACCTACTTGTCAAAAGCTGCTTTTTCAATCACGTCACTTTCTGTATCAAAAGCATCCCATAGCCTCCCTGGGCAGCATGGTTGCTTTTATTTAATGAACTCCAAGTTCGTAGTTCTGGTATTCAAGGCCAAGTGAGCTGTGGCGTTCCTTCCTTGTCTGACCTCCCACTTTCCTGATGTCACCTTGCATGGCATTCTCACACAGAGAGTTACCATTTCTCCCTCCTGTCAGTTTATTCCATGTTGTGACCCATGCCTTCATATGTAAACTCCACCTCTGCATTCATCTTAGTGACCGCTTCTTAGAGAACAGGCCAAGGAAAACCCCTAAGTTAATTAAAGCGAAACTGTGTTACAGTGCTCCAGAAATACAGGTAATTAAAATCTTCTTAGGCATTGATTATTATTCAGCTGAATCTTGTGCTGAGACAGGTGACAGCACAGGGGGAGTCGGGAAGAATGTGAGCCTTTGGGATGTTAGTTGCATTATTGATCCAGGCTTAACAGAACAAAATGAATAAAACAGGACCCATTACACAGTGATGCATCACTCCATTAGAGATGAGGATTGGATGAGACAGGAAGCTGTCGCCTGCCAAAAGCAGCCTTCTGACCGGAAAGCAGCCTCTGTAGGCAGTGAGCTGTGTTCAGTAGTTGCCAGAGCTATGCCTAACGAGGACAGCTAATTCGTTCTTATCCAGAGACCACGTAAGAAGCCCCAAATTGTGAATTTCAATGGATACTTGGTCCTACAGGTTCCTTAAAGTCACAAGACACACATGCTTTACCTTTAGTGTTCTTTTGTAAATAACTGAAAACACCAGAAACCATTTCACAACAGACATAACATGGTTAAAATAATCACTTTAATTATTTCTGAATGAACTCAGTGAGGTGAGATGTGGAGCTGGGGGTGTATTTCAGTGGGAGGGTACTTTTCTGATATTTATAAATTCATGCGTTCAGTCTTCAATACAAATCTAGCAAACAAAACCTTTAAAAAAATCATGAGGTGGAAAATTCCACAGTGTTTTGATGGCAGAGCATGAAGCCCTCTTGAATTTGCTGATGACTCTTGGTTTACAGAGCTGGACCCTTGGGAATAAGTGTTGCTCTTTTCTGATATCAGAAGTATTTCAGTGGAAAGGCTTAAGAAATGCTGGTGTAATGTGTCAAGGAATTTAGACTAAGACCCAGTGGAACTTAGTTATCACATGATGAAAGGCTCTTTCCAGATGTGAAGAGCGCGGACCATGTATCGGTACAGAAAGAAAAATGTAGGCACTTGGCTTCTGTGATCTCATGCACAAATAGAAACATTGTTCATACTAGTCCTTAAAAGTTGGTCCTTTATTTTTTAAAATCAGGTTTATTCATTTTATTTTAAGTGTGGGTGTTTTGCATGCATGTCTGTCTGTGCAGAGTTCAGAAGGCATTGGACTTCCCTGGAACTGGAGCTGCAGATGTTATGAACCACCATGTGGGTACTCGGAAGCAAACCCAGGTCCTCTGCAAAAGCAACAAGTGCTTTTAGCCACTGGAATTCCAGCCTCAAGATTTATCCTTTTAATGCTTTGCTGAGTCAACCCAGGCTTCATTATGCACCTTGAATGTTTCCAAATAGGATCTTGTGATCTTGTTGTTACATTTGGGAAAATGTGCAGCCTAAATCCCTTAAATCAAACCTGCCATATAATAAGGCCATGTAAAAATCAAGTTGGATGAGGATTATATTTCAAAACTAAGGATCTAAGACCTAAGAACTAACTACACATTTAGTCATTCAAAATAACATATTAAGTATTTGTTAAGACTCCAAGAGCAGTAAAGAGCAAAGAAGTTTCTCAAAGCACATCACCACAAGATTTGTACAAGGCGCTCGGCCGGATCCCAGGACAAAGGGAAGCAGAGGTTCACATCAAGACGTACAGTTTGCTGGGAGGGACACAGCACTGAGAGAGGTGCAGCCCTATCAGTTTACTTGGTTGTCTGTCTCAGCTTAGCTGTGGAGCAGTCAGTCAGTCAGTCTTGTATGTCAGGATCTTTCCTAATGGTTGTGTTACAAGCTCCCTGACTTTGTGAATCTTTCAGTGTTTCTTTAAAAAAAAAGTAAAAACAAAATAAAAATGATACCAAATAATGAACAAGGTTTTTTATCATGGGAGGCTTTCTGGACAGCATCAGTGGCAAAAAGAATTGCAAACACAAGGGCCATGGTAGAATCATGACAAATTCCTGGGGAGCTCAGCAAGTAGGGATGCTAGGGTTTGGGGACAGAATGAATGATGGACAAGTCATGTTGACTGACTCTGAAGGGCTCACGTGGTAAGGACATTACATAAAATGAGATGCAGCGGGTGATGGAGTGAACTAGAAAAAGAACCCGAGAAAGGAAACGGTGTCATGGAATCTAAATGGATGCTGTTGACAGATGATGGTGTGAAGTAAATACTGAGGTGTGTACATGGAATTTCACCATGTGGAGGTCAAGGGCACTGAGGATAAAACCCTATTTGAATTCAGTTCCAAAGAGACCAGAGGAGATAAAGAAGAGACAATCACCATGCACAAGTTTTCTGTAGATGAATTTCTAGACAGTCTTATTAAATAAGAAACACAGAGCCAAATATAGGGGTAATAGCCGAAGAGATCAGAAAAATAGCAAATAGCCACCGATTAACCTTTGCTTACCACCTCACTGTAGCTTCCCAAGAGAGATTCTTCCTGTCTAACCTGTGTCTTTATTGCCTTCCTGTTCTGCCTTCTCATTGGCTCTAAGCCCAGCCACATCACTTCCTCATCACTGCCTGTCTATACAGACCTCCAGGTCTTTATGCTTGGTATTGGGATTAAAGGCTCATGTCACCATGCTTGGCTGTGTTCTTGACCACACAGAGCCTCTACCTGCCATGTGAGTGGGGTTAAGGGCGTGTGCTACCACCGCTTGACTTCTGTTTATGGCTATGATCTCTGATCTCCAGGCAAAATTTATTTATTAACATACAAATAAAATATCACATTTCAGCACAAATAAAATATCACCACAATTTTCCAATAATTCTGTATACAAAGGAGCAAAGAAACAAGAGCATGGGGATGGCTTCCAATATGATTATATACTAGCACAATTGACAGAAGAAAAGTTGTCACAATGTTTTCAGGGATGCAGTCTTGAAAGGGACAGTGATAGGACCTTGTGCAAGCTTGTTAGTATGGCCATGTAGTTGCTCACAGTCTGAGCAACCTAAACAACAGAAATGCATTGTCTGACAGTTCTGGAGGCAGGATAGGAGACAAAGGAGTTAGCAGGGCCATGCTCTCTCTGTGGATATTCTGGAAGGATCAGTTCTAGACTTCTTTGCTTTTTGTAGTTCCTTGATTTCTAGCAGCATAGCTCCAATCTTCACAGGTGTTCTTTTTGTACACGAGTCTTTGCTTAAATTCTCCCCTTTTAATGAGGACACCAGTCATATTGGAATAACGGCTTACTCCAATATGAACCCCCTTTCCAACCTGAACTGGACTGCAACTCACAATCTTTCTTCCTTACCCTCCCGAGTTCTGGGACCATAGGTGTCACAGCCAACTACACCTGGCTGTGGTGACCTTATTTTAACTGAACTAATTGCAACAGCAAACACCACATTTCCAAATATGAGAGCATGCTCTGAAGCACTTGGACTTGGGACTTGGATACATAAACTTCAATAGAGTGGAGGACACAATTCAAGCCACATAAAGATCCAATCTGAAGAGGAAGGATGGTGGGACAAGGAGAGAGGAGCAGGGGATGAGCATGGATTCCAATGCCAATGAGGGTTAGCTGTGGTGTGGGAGTCTATGCAAAGTGTCATCTGATTGCTTCTATTTTCCCAGTGAAATAAAAGGCAGTAATGTCAGCAAAGGTAAAGAACCAGGTTAAATGCCTCTTGTCTAACGAGCCTAGGCCTCTGCGGAATACTCCTCAATCTGTATATGAGTGCTAGTATATTCAAATTTGAAATCCAGCTCCCAACATGTCTGTAATTCAGCAAAACTGGACTGAAAATATGACCTTAGGAATCATGGCCTGGAGTATGGGAGAGTTCTTAATATCACCTAGGATGATGGTTTAATGAATGTGTAAACATTAGACAATAGGAAGAAGACGAAATAAGAGTGACATGGGAAGCAAAGAGCCCCTCAGGCATGGCAACTGATCAGTCTGTAAGGAATAGGGCTCAGTGGTGTGTGTGATGCTCAGTAGTAAGGCGCATGGCTAGGAGCTGTGAGGCCCTATATTCAATCCCCACTTTGGAATAAAGATAAGCAAAGACATCCCAGTCTTTCCCAGATGATTTCGAAAGAGACGATAACTGCATGTAGACGTCAATAGCCTTGAACAGAGGAACGCTTTTATTGTGTTCAGGAGTTTGGGTGAAAGCTCACCACCCACTAGGTTTACTTCCTTGACAATTTCAATGAACTGTTGTTTTTCAAGCTCTTGACTTTCTGATGGAGACCTTGGAAAAAGAAGTAGCAACACTTCTCCCCCCATAGGCACCTCTAAATCTGCAGATGTTCCCTGCTTGTGAAGAGGAGTTTGGGGAGGGAGAGGAGATGGATGATGGGAGCAAAATCAATGCAACCACTTGGAAATGTTTATTGAAACATCTATTTTAAAGTGATTGCTGAAAAGTGACACTTTGGGGGGGGTCTTAATTCTTCTCCTCTTCAAACAGTTTCTGTGAGTGCTTCTCTGTCTTGAGAGTGTGAAGAAGGCAAAGAAGCACTTATGCCAGATAGAATGATCTCATTCCATAAATAACAATAAGACTGCAGATTGCCTTGTTTCTGCAATGGGGCCTTCCATTAATGTGGG
The DNA here is from genome assembly GCF_949786415.1 of Peromyscus eremicus. Lineage (NCBI taxonomy): Eukaryota > Metazoa > Chordata > Mammalia > Rodentia > Cricetidae > Peromyscus > Peromyscus eremicus. The sequence goes on from NC_081417.1 coordinate 35,063,536, forward strand.
TGGAAATGGTGGGAGCGAAGGAACGGTAATATATGGCCTGCAACCACCTAGAACTCTAGACAAGAGGAAATGGAAAACATCCATTATACTGTCAGCTAGTCCTTACCCTGGGGACTTGCACAGATTTTTTTCTCATTGCATATTTTGTTCATTTTCCCCCAATATTGCTTAGAAGCAAATGGAGCAAAGGCTGCTAGTCATTGCTTCCATCAGGGAACACATAAACATAAAAGCCTTGAATTAAAAATAATACTTCTTAGCGAAGACACTTAAATACTTGTTACTAATTTTTTTCTCCCAGTGTATCTAGATATGATACCTGGCTCTGTGATTTTAAAAAGCTCTTTATCTGCTCATATTGTTCTCTTCCAGTACATGTTGATGGCGGTTGTGGTCCTCATTAGTCATTTCCATAGTGGGTTGTACGCAAGCAAAAAGAATAAACAGAAGTCAAGCCCTCGAGCAAAGTGAAACACAGCAGTTACTTCTGTTGATTTAGGACATGTTTTATTGCTCAAACCCACACAATACACATTTTTTATTTTTGCATGGGAAAAAAATCCTTAATTTTTTATTTGCTACAACTCCATCTAATCTTCCGCAGCAGCAGGAAATCAACTTTTTTGACAAGTTTTTCAACAGTGCAATCTGTCTCTCCAAAGCCTTTGTACTGTAAGCACAGGCTTACAGTCACACCCGACATTTCTAATCTACCCTTCTCTAGAAGTCAGGGCTTGTTTTTACATGTACGTTTTTACATGTACATGTACATTAACTATTTCATTTATGCTGGATGGTAGGGCTACCCAAAATGTCAATTATCTATTACTAGTCATTTAAGACATGATTATTTGCACTTTCTCTATTAACAAATTGCAAAGCACTTTTGATTAATATTGAATTATCATAAGCTGAACATACTGATGAATATGAAGTAAGCCGTATCATGCTTATAAAAAGTCTGATTATTGTACCACAAGTAGTATCTACAAGCTAAGGATGCAAAGTGGAAAAGAATATCTCGAAAAATATAATTACACTCTTTCGCAACCTGTGTGGACCTTGATCTGTCCGTGATCTTTGATGAAACTTACACCTTAAACTGTTGTTAGCCTAAGTGGTATTTAGCAACCCAAATGAAGGGAAATCAGAAGGCTTGGTGAAAAAGAAATAACCTTTTTGAACTCAAAGATGTTAAATAGCTTCAGAATCCTTTTCTAGGTAGATATTATCATCACTATTTACTGAAGAGAAAACGAAGCGTAAGGAAAGGCTAATTAGCTTGACCCGAAGTCTGATGAGATGTCCTTGGGATTTTCAGTCGCGCATCTGGCTTTGTAACCTGTGCCCTTTTCACGACAACCCCATGTCATGTCAGCTACTCCAGCAGAGAAGGGCTATCTACACACAGGGTGAGTCCAAAATGTCGCCAGAGTGACCGTGGGAGGCATCTGATGCCACTTAAGCTAGTAATTAATAGCTTTTGTCTTCACTTTTGAAAATTCTGGTAAAATATATCCAATTTAAAAATCAACATTTATGTGGTTTTTAGGTATGGAGTTTGGGGGTATTAAGCACATTTACATTGCTGGGAACCCATCACCACCCTCCATTTTCAGCAATTTTCCATCTTCCCAAACTGAAGCTCTACACTCCTTAAAATAACTCCCCTCCCCTGGCTTCCCCTAGGCCTCCCAGCCATAGTTGTGCTGATTGCCGCTAAGAGTGGAACTTGTTTATGTGTTTGTGAGTTTGATGTATTTGTCACTGTGCCCAGGTTTTATCACTTTCTAGGCCTTCAGTATTCAGCCGTCTCGGAGGGGCCCATGAGAGTGTCCTGCCATCTTAAGAGACTTACAAATCCCACTGTACCCAAACATTGTTACACTGTGTTCATCTGCTCCTTTAATGCCGCACACTTAGGCTGCTGCTACCTCTCAGCTGTTGTGAGTATGCTATTATGGACATTGGTGTCCACATACCTGCTCAAGTCCCTATTTTTGGTTCTTTGGAGTACAAATTCAGAGATGGGATTGTGAGATCACACAATGATTCCATGTTTAAATCTTTGAGGACCTACCATATTGTTTTTCATAGAATCTTCAGTTTTATGTTCCTAATGCACTGCATAAGAGCTCTAATTTCTTCACTAACAGATGTTATTTTCTTTTTCCCTTGGTAATACTAGTAATCATTTTTAAATTGAAATGTACCAACCAAAGTATATAAGAGTTATGGGGATTCAAAATATTATTAATGGACATAAGATACCCACTGTAAGGGGTATCCAGGTAAGTTTTACTTCAGATTGCAATTTACTTTCCTTAAGCTCCAGGACATTTAAGACAAAGACCTTAAAACTTGACAGAAGACTTTAGAAACCTTAGGAAGAATCTCCACTGACTCAAAAGAGGCCCCTTTGAATTTAAGAGCATCACAAATGGACTCTTCACTACAGTCCTAGTGAATGGTAATAAGAACAACTCATGACAAAAACCCACAACTACCTCAGTTTATCACACCTTCCCAGAGCCCTATGGTGTCCCCAGAACTGTTGCTCACAAGGTTCTAGACCCCTGTCAAGTTTCGTTAAGGCACCCATAGTTCATAATGCCTTAGCACGTTGCTAACTGCAGCTGTGGCAAGGCAGCCCATGTTAATTTACTGCAACCATGCTGGAAATGGCTATGCTAATGAGTTTGTAGGAAATGAGTTAGCTGAGGGTTTTCTCTTATGACTTTGAATCAAGAAATTCCACAGAATCTGAAACTGCCCCTAGTGTTCCTCTAATTCATCTAACTCAAGTAAAAACAGCAATTTTGCAGCAAAATTAACTTTCCAGAATACCTCTGATTGCATTTAGCCACCCTTGGACACTTCAGCAGGAAACTACTACATTTGACCTTTTGCCATATCCTTGTTAAGGGATGTATGGGCCTGAGGTTACCTTTTCTCTTAGTGCATCTGTTATCTATTTTTTCTGTGTTTTGATTTCCAGACAGTTCCCCTGTGTACCCCTGGCTGTCCTGGAACTCAATGTGTAGACCAGGCTGTCCTCGAACTCACAGAGATCTGCCTGCCTCTGCCTCTGAGTGCTAATATTAAAGGCGTGCATCACTATGCCCAGCCCAGTTGTCTATCACACAATAATGCTTTCTAACAAACAACCATTCAGTTTCAAAAGCATGCAGCAGCTGTGTATCTAGCTCACGAGCCTACAGATACTAACCTGGCAAAGGCTTTGCTGTGCAGGGCTGTGATTCATAACTTCTTCAGCTATCTGTTGGTTTTTAACTCACTCAGGGCAGCAATCACTCACAAGATATGGTGGGCTCAGGATAGCTTTGTACTCCAATAGCCTACTGTGGGTGTGGTTGTACGGTCACAGCAACGACATAGGAAGGGCACAGAGACAGACAGACAAATCCATCTTCAAACCTTGGCTTGTGGCACAATGGCTAACCATACACTGGCAGAGCAAACTGAGGGGGAAACTGAGACTCAGGCAGGAGCAACAAAGTCATGTGGAAACAGAAACTGAACATGTGCAAGGCCGCCAGAGGAGCTGTCAAAGCTACTAGGCCGCCACACTCTGCCTCATATCCTTAGGAAGTCATGGAACTCGTTACCTTTTGTCAGTCACAGGACTCATGATAAGCAGTTTACCAATCTGTTGTTATTCCAGGACCATAAAAGTCATTCGAATAGATCTTCTAAAAAAATGCTGGGACAATGAATTGATGAAATACTGAGGATTTTACAGGCTCTCCTGTACAACATAGGGGCAACTTGCAGCAGTATTAACGTGAGTAAAACATGTAGCTTGTGATTTTCTACCTTCATACTCATTTCCACATTAAGGTGACTGCATCCACTTTATCCAGCAAGTGTGAGCTATGCATACCTTTGTACAAAATACTATGGTGTACCTCAGGAGGGTAAGTGATGCCTTAGGATAGGCTACAGGAAAAACCCACCTCCATCCCCGTTTAGAATAGTGTGAAATGTACAAAACATCTTTCAAATAAGAACGCTGTACAAAGTTTCATTCGCTTCAGAAATTTCACAACTTCAATATTTTACACACAACAACAAAGAGGGTACATTAGAATACCGCTGACCTGACGTGAGTGGGGGGTAATGAAGGGCAAGGGTTGACGGAAAGAGAGCTTAGGGGAGCCGGAGATCCCAGCTGGATCAAGAACAGAGGGGGAGAATAAGGAATAAGAGACCATGGTAAATGAAGACCACATGAGAATAGGAAGAAGCAAAGTGCTAGAGAGGCCCACAGAAATCCACAAAGATACCTCCACAATAAACTGCTGGCAATGGTTGAGAGACAGTCCGAACTGACCTACTCTGGTGATGGGATGGCCAAACACCCTAATTGTCGTGCTAGAAACCTCATCCAAAGACTGAGGGAACTGGATGCAGAGATCCACGGGCAGGCCCCAGGTGGAGCTCCGGGAGTCTGATTGGCTAGAAAGAGGAGGGTTTATATGAGCGAGAATTGTTGAGACCAAGGTTGGAAAAAGCACAGGGACAAATAACCAAACGAATGGAAACACATGAACTATGAACCAATGTCTGAGGAGCCCCCAACTGGATCAGGCCCTCCGGATAAGTGAGACAGTTGATTGGCTTGAACTTTTTGGGAGGCATCCAGGCAGTGGGACTGGGACCTGTCCTCAGTGCATGTGCTGGCTGTTTGGAACCTGGGGCTTATACAGGGACACTTGGCTCAGCCTGGGAGGAGGGGACTGGACCTGCCTGGACTGAATCTACCAAGTTGAACTCAATCCTCAGGGGAGTCTTTGCCATGGAGGAGATGGGAATGGGGGGTGGGCTGGGGGGAAGGCAGCGGGGGGTGGGGTGGGGGTGCGGGTGGGGTGGGAGGGTGGGAGGGGGAGAACAAAGGAATCCGTGGCTGATATGTAAAATGAAATTAAATTATAAAATAAAATTAAAAAAAGAATACCGCTGAAAAGCACTTATAATAATAGATGAATTTCAATTGAGAAGAGGGCATGTCCATTTGGGACAGGAAAATCAAGCTTCAGTCTAGGTTAGGCATGTCCTTGTAACCACAGGGTGAAATCAAAGAGGCCACAAGATAGGCAAGTGCCTTCAAGCCTAAGGGTTGACATATATCTCAGATGTTTGAGGACAGGCGACTTTTGAGGACTTGTGAGACCTTTTAAACCAATGGGGACTGTGAAAGGGCAGTTTTAGTTAGGTGAGGCTGGATGTGATAAGAGCAAGGAATGATCCACTTTAGTGGGAGCTAAGAATACCTGTGAAGAGGCTGTGTATAGATAAGCCTTCAAGGAAGATCAGGTCTACTTTGTCTATGGCCTTGATAACAAGTGGAAATGTCCATATGTTTTTCTATAGATACTCCTGTTTCAGAGAAAATCATCAGACCCAAATGTCCTCTGAAGTGAAAAAGAGATGGAAAGAGAAACCCGTAGGATCTCAAGGTCATTTAGGAGAGAAATAGTCCAGGTGTAAATTATGAAGAAGGTAGAGGGAAGTGAGTAGCTCTAAAATCGAGTGGGCTGTGGACCAGAGAGGAACAGCAGCTTCTTGCCCCATAGGACATAAAGTAGTAAATGAAGGTTCTCAAATTTGCTCCCAAATTTTCTTTTCTTTCTTTTTTTTTTCCGAGACAGAGTTTCTCTGTGTTGTTTTGGCGCCTGTCCTGGATCTCGCTCTGTAGACCAGACTGGCCTCGAACTCATAGAGATCCACCTGGCTCTGCCTCCCGAGTGCTGGGATTAAAGGTGTGTGCCACCGCCACCTGGCTTGCTCCCAAATTTTCTACCAGAGTAAATTTAGTCCACATCTAGGAACAGTGGAGGCAGAGTTGCTTGTTCTATGGCAGGAATGCCACAAGCATGAGAAACTCAAATTGATTGATCATTGCAGACACAGCAGCTCACCAGAAACTGTTCACTGGGTACTTATATTTGATCAGCTTGAACTGTCTGCCTGGGTAGGTTGAACACAATCTCATCTCTTGAGAATTAGTGAAGATCTCCAGATTATCAACAGAAGGGAGACAGAACCCAGACTTTGAGAGGCAGGGATTGTGGAGATCACATTGTACAATGTTCTTATGCCATGAATGTTATTCAGGAGCTCTGGTCCACTGATGTCATTAACCAGAGAGGGACTGAGACCAGAGTCTGGCTCTCCTCACGCTCTGAGTATGTTCCCTGAGTGATGTTGCTTGACATGAACACTCATACTTGTTCATATGTTTAAGGTAATACTTTCATCCTTTGGGTAGTCAACTAGACCATACAATATCTGGGGACCATGAACAGTAGGTAGGAAGAGGCCAGTGTGGAGTAGTCCAGTAGCTGGTTGCTGAGACTGTAATTAGACTATAATTGGGTCCTCATATCTCTAGGACCTGCAATAACAAGACAAAGGTTTGGACTGAAATAGAAAAGGTGAAATCACAGAAGGCTCATACTACTGTGATTTATTTAAAAGTACTCTAGCTCCTGAACTTCTGTACAAAAGCTGAATGAAATTCATTTCACGTGACTGCATTACTATGAAAGAATAGATTTTTCTGAATATTGCCACTGGCAATTAGAATTTTTTTAACTTCCAAACTGAGAGAAGTTTCTGTTTATTATAGTGACATTTCCAAAATTATACGCATCAGTGTGAATTAGAATCTTTTGAGTGTATTTATTTTTTCTTCTCTATGTCAGTCAGATTTCTTTGAACTGAGGAAGTTATATTTTTATTCATCTACTTTAGAGCCATTATTGGTTAAATATATCTGTTAAGTATAAAACAAAAATACACACTTTATTTTAAATTATAATATAGTCATATATACTTTAGTTACTTTTTTGACTTGTGATATACTAATGTTACTGAATTAACTGAATAGCACTACCACAGATAAACTGTAAATGGCAAATACATGTGACTAATAAAGCCAATGTAGTCTCACAAATGACTAGTTGGACTGTGTTGTTAGATTTATAGAGAGTTGGGAGGAGCAAGTGGATTTTGCCTGCCTGTCACTCCTTTGCAAAGGCACCCGTGAAAAATACTGGAAATTGCCTGACCAGATTAGCCAACCCAAGAGGTTACAGGTATAGTAGAGAGAGTACCCTAACTTGGCTGTTAGGTTAGAATGATTTCTAAAAATCATTGAAATCACAAAATCAATACAACTGAGAGATGTTCACCATTCAAATTTCAGCTCCAATCATTGATATCTTCTGAGTAATAAGTTCACCTTGGACAATGTACCTAGCACAGAGAAACAAGAAGCATGTTTTCTGCTCTTTGTCTAAAACTTGAGAGACAACCGTAAACATATAAATAATAGTATTTTGCCCAGGTTATATAGTAGAGAATAATAAAAGAAACAGGCCAACTTGTCCCAAGTGGTTAGGAAAGTTCTCTTTGATGAGGTGACATGCGGAGAAAGGTGCCCCATGTGAGGAGACACCAGGGACAAAGGCCCTGGGCTGAAAAGAGCTTGGTCTGCTGTAAGGTCCTTCACCTTGTCAAGGGATGGAGAGAATTCAGTCAACATGCCTAGGTTGTTCGGCATCTTCATCTTTCAAAAGACAGTCTGATCATTGACCAATTTCTGAGAAACAACATCAGAGCACTTGGAATGCCCAGCCTGAAAGCTATCTTTGTCTACTAGGGTTATGGGTCTCACTAGAAAGTTTATGCCAACAATAATCTGGGGTAGAAGATGAGCAGCTAAGGTCATACTGTGTGCCTTTGTGACTAATCTCCAATGAAGATGATATTCTCTAGTCTCCAGAGTTCCTGACTGGCAGGGTTCCATGTGGACTTACACACATCATTCCTAGGAGACCACACTCTCAAGACTCTGCTAGGGGATGGCTGGAAGCTTAGGGCAGTTTCTCTTGGATGTGGACCTTGGTTTATTTTCCTTTGTTGATTGTAATCTGTGTCAGTTCACCACGGTAGGTTATAACTGTGATTTTTAACAAATTTCCTAAGCTCTATGAGTCCTTACAGTGAACCACTGAACTCCAGAGGTGGTTCTTCGGGGCCCCCAACATAGTCACTGAGTGCAGAGGGCAGTGAAGGAGGCATTTGTAATGATGAGAAAGGTTATGGGGCTTGGGTTTTAAGTTCAACAAGACTCCACAAAAGGATGGGGGGCCTCAGGGAAGGGTGACACAGTTGTAGCATCTCTCTGAGGTCTATATCGCTGCTGTGTTAGGAACAATTAGAGAGGACTAAGGATGAAGGCAGAGCCTTCATGCTTCCATCAAGGTGGGTCACATTAGAGATTTGGACTGGGCTGGGGTAGCTGAGATCAGTGAAATGTGAGAAAGGCATGGGCGCTTGACGTTGTCTATGAAAGAGAAACTGGCAGTGCTATGTCAGGAGAGAGGGGAAGACCAGTCACCAATGGTTCCCACATTACCATCTTAATAACGTCACTGCTCACTAGGTAGATGGTGGTGTCCTGAAACAGAAGATCAAATGAGGAAAAGTTTGTGGGATATAGCAGAGAAGAAGGTCAGATTTATGTATTCTATGTGAGATGCTTGGAAACATCTAAATTGAAGAGACTAAAAATATAAATTTTAAAGGTGAAAGATAAATATTTAAAGCCAAGATAATGGACATTAGCACTAAAGAGATTCTCTGCAGACGGAAGAGAGAAGGCTTTGACTAAATCCCCGTGGGTTCCGGCAGCCAGGACGAGGAAGAGGCAGCTTCACACACGTCAGGTTCAATGTTAGGTAATCTTTGTGAGTTGATCTGGTCATCCTCACCAAGTATACAGTGTGATTATTATTCCCACTCTTCAGAGACTCAGACCAAATGACCTAGAGTGTTAAAATCCATCCCAAAGTCACTCTTTGTCTCTGTCTGTCTATTATTTATATCTATCTATCTTTCTTTCTCTCTTTCTTTCTATAATCTATCATCCGTCTATCTACCTATTATCTATCAATCTGTCTACCTATCTATCATCTATCTATTGTCTATCTATCTATCATCTATCTATCTATCTATCTATCTATCTATCTATCTATCTATCTATCTATTTATCTATCTATCATCTATGTATCTATTATCTATCTATCATCTATCTATTATCTATCATCTCTCTCTCTATCTATCATCTCTCTATCTATCTATTCTCTCTCTCTCTCTCTCTCTCTCTGTGTGTGTGTGTGTGTGTGTGTGTGTGTGTATGTGTGTCTTTCTCTCCCCTCCCTCTTGCTCCCCCACACACTTATATTTATGTGAAAAAAACAGAATACAGACATTTGGCTCTTAAGCTTATGTTCTTTTTCAATGTTATAAGCAGAAAGGAAAACAAAAACAATCAAAAAACTTCCAACATAACAACAAAATAAACAAAAAAGGTATGACTGAAGAAATTTCTAGTAGTTATAATTTTCATGGCTGAGAAAAACAGTCAAGGAAATATTATTACTGAGCTGTCAAAATTTTTCTATTACTCATATGAAGGCATGTAAAACTGTTCACAGCTCAGACAACTTACCCAATAAATCACAGCAGCATAAAATTTTGCTCCCTAAATCATTCATTCAGAATCTAGTCTAAACATCAGATTTCCCCATCTATACGTTGAAGACAGTGGCAATGTACTCAAAGGCACTTTAAGAAGTGTTAAGAATATTAATCATCATTGTTTCCATAAGGTTTTTTCAGGGCAGGATGCAAAAGCATCCTTTCTTCATGAAACAGAGTCTTTCTGGCATTTTTAAAGAAGGAGAGGTATAAGGATCAGTCCTAAAATTATTTTTCCAGTGGACACTGATAGCAATGACTGTACTTCCCGAGAGAAGATGAGGTTAGATCAAAGTACCCACAAGCTCTTTGCATCAATAAAATCATTATTGTGTTTTCTTTGTAAGAAACAAAACACTGAAGATGTTTTAAATCAGTTTTGATCAAGTAATTTTGAAAAGGAATGCTATTTCACTAAATAACAAAGCAAACAAGCAAACAAACAAAAACAAAAACCTAAAGAAAATAAATATCCAAGCACTGTCCCATTCACAAATCTGTGGCCTATCACAGGTGGGCAGGGGACCCGAGCTCCTGTCCACAAGGAACTGGAAGTTGCTCCTGTTCTCTCCACTTGTGCCCAGCTCCACTTTCTCACATCAGCCACCTTCCTCACTCACTGTGGTAACCAGTTCATTTTCACAGTATGTCAGCTGGTGAGGAGGGGAGAGATCAACTGTGTTTAATAATTAGCTTGCTGGGAGACAGCTAGTCTATTTGGGTTGAGTCTGCAGTTGCTTTTTTAGTTAAATAAAAAATAATCATCTGGCTAGAACTAAGCTTTTGGCTGGGATAACTGTAATCCTTCAATCTGGAAAAAAAAAGCAACAACAACCCATCAATCAGAAATGGTTTAAGAGAAGCCTGCCTGTTAGTCTTTGCAGTGGTAAACTCAAAGATCAAATAAGCATCCATTTAGGACTTAGGTTAGTGAGATTTCTCACAAATAATCTGATGATCTGCCTATATAATATTATTTATCATTTTGATTAAAAATTTGCCCCAAGAGTTTAACAAGGTTGTCCATAGATGTATTTATATTGTTATTCACATTTTTCTTTTCTTTTTCTTTTTCTTTTTGTTTTTTTTTTTTGAGACAGGATTTCTCTGTGTAGCTTTGTGCCTTTCCTGGAATTCACTTGGTGGCCCATGCTGGCCTCGAACTCACAGAGATCTGCCTGGCTCTGCCTCCCGAGTGCTGGGATTAAAGGCATGTGCCACCACCGCCCAGCCACATTTTTCTTTTTAAAAGTTATAATTATGTGTACACCTCTGTGTGTGTGTGTGTGTGTGTGTGTGTATGTGTGTGTGTGTGTGTGTGTGTGTGTGTGTGTGTGTGTGTGTGTGAGAGAGAGAGAGAGAGAGAGAGAGAGAGAGAGAGAGAGAGAGAGAGAGAGAGAAGCATCTCCTGAAGCTGGGGATGTGGGCATTTGTGAGCTACCTGATGTGGGAAGTAGGCATTCAGATCCTTGGGGGAGACCAGGGAGTGCTCTTATCCCCAGAGCTGCCTCTCTAGCCCCATCAGCCAAGGTTTTCATGGTGTTAGGAAGGAGAGGCAGCAGGTACTTGATGAAGTTTCCATGTTTCTTTTGCTTCCAACCTGTTCTTTGGCTACTACCCCACCTCCAGCCTCCCAGCTGCCTGAGCACAGAGTCCAGGATACATCCCTGTCTTCTATCAGCAAGTCACATCCCAGTACCCTGGTATTTGTCACCAGCTCGCCTCCAAAAACTCTGCTTCCTTATTTGGACCATTACCACCTTCATGTGACAATCTCCATGCCTCTTCTACCCCCCAGGCAGTAAAGTAACTCCAGCAGTCATATTCAAAGGCGGGTCAAATCATGGCCACCACGTGCCCCTTGCCAGTAACTTCCCGGTTCACATGAAGTGTCTGAACTAGTACCTATGAGATTCATGCTTCCTCCAGATTGGTGCCTTGTGTTCTTTCCATAGCTCCACCTTCTGTCCCTCCCCCAGTTCTTTGTATCTCAGCCTCTCTTTTTCTCTGCTGTCTCTTGAATACTGAAGATGTTTGCTGGCCTTTGACATCTATATTATAGACCTGCTTTTCCTCCATTGCTTTCTCTGACTACCTTATTTAAAATGTTAATCCCCCATGATTCTGTTATAATGCATGACTTCTTTTGTGGCAATTATCATTGTCTAACAAACTATGATTTAAAAAGGTTTTTTTTTCAAGACAGTCTCATATGGCTCACACTGCCCTCAGAAATCTCTGTGTAAGCAAGAAGAAAGATCTTGAACACCTGATCTTTCTGCCTCTATCTCCCAAGTACATGCATGTACCACCAAAGTATGGTTTTACCTTTACATTTTCTCTATTTCTCCCCCTGGAATGCAGTGCTAGATGTATTAATCAAGGCTCTTCAGAACAAAGCCAGTAGGACAGACATAATTATAAAAGAAGATTTCATGGAGTAGCATGGCTGGTCAGAGGCTGTCTGTTCAGTGGAGAGCCACAGAACCCAGTAGATGATTAGTCTGAGAGACTGGACTCCTCAGAAGAAGAGGCAGCAGTGATGTAGCCTCTGTCCAAGACCAAACATTTGGACTCTACCTGAGGAGTCACTGGTATGTGTCTACATCGAAAGATTGAGAAGCCAGAGTCTGTTGTCCAAGGGTGACAGCAGTGGCCATAAGCACATTTGCTAAAGGAGAACAGAGCTTGCTCATACTGGTTTCTCCTTCCTTCATTGTGTTCCAGCACATCCACCAGCCTACTGGATAAGGCTAGCCACATTTGGGGAAGTCTTTCCTCCACATTTCAGTTTCCTGTGCTAAGTGTAGATGAAAATTCCCTCACAGACACTCCTAGACATCAAGATTGTTCTTGATCTCTTAGGTTGTTCTCCCAAGTTGACAATGAGATCAAGCATCACAGATGGTGTACTAGGTCGTTTTGTGTGTTAGCTTGACACAAGCTAGAGTCATCAGAGAGGAAGGAGCCTTGGTTGAGGAAATGTCTTCATGAGATCCAACTATAAGGCATTTTCTCAATTAGTGATCAGTGTGGGAGGGTCAAGTCCATGGTGGGTGCTACTCTCCCTGGGCTGCTGGTCCTGGGTTCTATAAGAAGATGGGCTGAGCAAGCTATGGGAAGCAAGCCAGTAAACAGCTCCCCTCCATGGCCTCTGCATCAGCTCCTGCCTCTGGGATCCTACCTTATTTGAGTTCCTGTCCAGACTTCCTTCAGTGATGAACAGCAATGCTGAAGTGTAAGCCGAATAAACACTTTCCTCCCAACTTGCTTGTTGGTTATGGTGTTTGGTTGCAGCAATGGAAACCCCAACCAAGACAGATGGAGAACAACTGCAGTTTTGCAAATTATTGGATTCTTGGTGTCTGGAACAGTTCTAACATATAGAAAGTATGCAATAAAGATTCATCACATGGCTGGGCGGTGGTGGCGCACGCCTTTAATCCCAGCACTCGGGAGGTAGAGCCAAGCGGATCTCTGTGAGTTCAAGGCCAGCCTGGGCTACCAAGTAAGTTCCAAGAAAGGCGCAAAGCTACACAGAGAAACCCTGTCTTGAAAAACCAAAAAAAAAAAAAAAAAGATTCATCACATGAATGAAATTAATGATAAGATGCTTTCTCCATCACAAATAAGAAAAGGCAGTCTTTCCATCCAAATAACGCATTCTACAGAAGCAGGCCTTCAATAGTGGAAGAGCTTGGGTGGTGCATGTGCCATTTTATGCCACTGGACAGTCACCTGTAAGAGCTGCATGTTGAGAAGTGAGAGTGTGGTGGACACTCGTCTTTGGGGAGAGTTTATGGCACTTTCCTCAAGCACAAGAACAAATGCCTGCCGTATCAATCTTAAATTCCTCTTGCATGACACATGGGGGAATTCTTCTTTTGGGTACTGCCACTTTACCCTGGGTCAGATCTTACTAAAGAGCACAGGAAGACCTCACTAGAGGAAGCTGAAGAGCAGGGTAGTCAGGACCTGGGCTGACACAGGGTGACACAGCTGGCTGCTGGACAGAGATGGGTAGCAAGTCTCAATCTTATCTACTGGGGACTTACAGCTCTGAGGACACATTCATGCAGTGGGGACAGGCTTTCCCTGTAATCTAAATTAGAAAAACAGAGCATTTCACATGCTAGAGGGACCCAACTCCTGCACTCAAAGAGAATGTCATTTAAAAAGGACCCCATCTGAAGCATCAAAGAGGAGACCCTTTATTCCCAGAAAGAAAAATCTTAAGGAGGTGCTGACATTGCTTAGCAAGCCCATAAAACTGCAGTTGCTTTGTAGAAGTAACATATCTAATTATTTAAAATCTTTGTAAAGATGAACAACAAAAATATACATACATGAAAGTTATATATATATACACACAAATATAAATATATATATATATATATATATATATATATATATATATATATATATATATATATATATATATATGTATTTATATTGTGTGTGTGTATTTTACTTTTTGAGATTATAATACGTTCCTTCTGCCAAACCTCACTCACTCTTTTTCAAATTCATGGTCCCTTTTCCTATAATTGTTGCTACACAAACACACACACACATGCATTCCTAAATACATAGATACACTCTGCTCAGTCTGTGTAATGTTACTTGGATGTACATTTTTAAGACTGACCATTTGGTGTTGGATAACCAATTGGTGTGCTCTTCCCTGGGGAAGACTATTTCTGAGTATTCCTTCATTGCCTGTACTTCTTTGTCTAGGGTTGAGGCCTAGGAGGAGAGCTTATAATTTTTTAATCACTGCAAAGTCCATCTTTCTGTGTGTTCTAGCTGCTCTGTTTCACCATTCCGATTCATCTTGTGTAGAGATCTTCACCGAAGTGCAGATGATGCCTACCAAAGTCACTCTTCTCTCAGAACAGTAGTTACATTTTTATATCTAAGTGACAAAATTATACTTAAGCATAAATGTAATAATTAAAATACGGATAGAGTTACATGCAGGATGCTCTGATTTAAGTAGGATGGGGGTAGAGAAGCTAGAATCCAACTGACTGGCTTTATACCACCTCTGCTATACTCAAGGCTGTATGCAGATAAAAAAAATTGGGACTTTGTGGAACCATGAAAAAAAAATACTGGCCTGAAAATTACTTGCTTTGTATCTTCTTTGACTTTGCTATGCAAGATGTTTCTCAAAGATGATTCCAAATCACCTCCTCACTATTCTCTGAGCCTACAGTGAACTTGAGTTCTATGTGAAGCCCTAGCCCACTAATCACTGTTGGTTGGAGTATTCTTTCACCTATTCTGTGGTGTTTTGTTTAATAAAAAACTTAGGTTGGAATCAAATGCTTGCTAGTTATATTGACCTAAGGCAAGTTATGGAGCCTTACAAGTCTGTTGTGGTTCTTAGGGTCTTGAAAGCCTGGGTCTTCCACTGAATCAGATGTTCCAATGCTCTGTCTGCATTATACCAGCCCTAGACATCGGTACCAGAATGCATAAATATGGACATGTATCTTAGACTATATCCAGAGCCCCAAAGATTGCCATGGGAATGGCAGTATTGATGGTCAAGGTAAGACTATTTTACTCATCAAATGTTTGTCATGCTGAGTATGGTGGCACAAGACTGTAATCCAGTCTTAAGAAGGATCAGACGGACAAGGTCTTCAGATACACAGTAAATCTGAGGACAGTTGGACCATATGAGACTGTCCCAAACAAACAAACAGGGCCTGTACATACACACAGGATAAGTTACTGGAATTCTTATCCTTCCAAGGCTTAGCCTCACTGAAACAAAAATTAGAGTCCTCAGTTCAACTTTGATGGAAGCCAGACACAAGAACAAAGCAGTAGGAACACAGCAAAACAAAGTACAAAGCCAGAGGTCTTTAATGAAATGCCTTGGGACTCCAAATCTTTCCTGGGGTTTAAAATAGAGATGTTAGGAGAGAATTTCAAGAAGAGAAAGCTAAATATTTAAATAAGAAGACTTGATGCTTGACAGTGCAAGAAAGAGCCCATCTTCACAAGACGCATCATTCCACATCCGATTCAAGTAGCTGGAATGAAAACATCCTTCTGCACATATCAACAAACAAAAACAACAAACAAACAAACAAACAAAGGGCAAGTACGGGCAGCACCAGAGGATCGAGCAGGTGGAAATTCCACCCTTTAAAGAAGCAGGAGTCTGCTTCCCAAAGAGAATGAGCTGTGGAAAGGACCTGAACAAAGTGTATAAAATGGTAGAGTCTGGGTGCTGAAGTGTCTGCAGGACAAGTTTAAATGACAAAGTCAAAGGAAGCCCCTGGAGGACTTAGCCCCAAAGACCCAAATGTAGGTTGCTTTTCTTGAAGAAAGGCGTGGTGGTTGGTGATAGAGAATGGAGAACTCCTACAAGCCAAAGGAGCTTTGAAGACCCATGTGATGGAGCCAAGTAAAAGAAGTATTTATAAAATAAAGAGGAAACCAAGTATGTAGTAAAGTATGGAGGAAAAAAAAGTGATACACTTCAAAATCATATTAGAAATCTCTAAGCTGAGAAAGCTTTATTATAGTTAGAAATACACTGAAAAGAAGATGAAAAAAATGTCAGTAGAAACCTCAAGTCTTATCTTTACTGAATTAAAAAAAATGAATTTTCAACAAAGATCCAATTTAAAAGTAGTTGAACTCATAAAACTAGAGGCAAACTTACCCGTAGCTGATGACAAGATCAGCCATGCATGCAAAAACTAAAGCCAAAATTCTTTCTGGAAAAAGTCGAATAAATCACTGATTATTATCAAAGTTAGCTAGCTCATTTCCCATGAAAGAAATGCTCAGAGTCATTGTTTGAGAGCTCTGTTGGTTGAGAGAAGTCTCAGCAACTGAAGAAATGCCCACACCAGATAAAACTTAAGGAAGGATTTAAGTGTTTTGGGAATCATATTGTGTCCCTAAGGACAGAAGTGGGGTACTTGGGGAAGTTTGAGAAGACCCCACAGAAATTCTGGGTGATGATTTACAGTGAAGAAGGATATCTGGTTCTGATATAATGATGATCCTGTGTAAACCAAATGCCACTCATACAATGTCAAGGTTCAAAGACAGTCCTACTCCATTAGGCTATCTCCTTTCTCTAGGGGAGCTTTTTCTGGGCTCCCGGACTATCCTGGGAGCTATCAAAGACTTTATTTTTATTCAACTTTCCATTTCAATGGGGATGTTCCATCTTCATATCACATTACCATGAGAAGCCAAATGTCACGTAGAGCTTGAGGGAGGCATCTCTTAAAATAATCTGGGGCAGTTTTTATGGCTGTTCTCAACATCAAGGACATATCTTCCTACAAAGGGCCTTCCCTGGTCTGTCACATCCTTGACTTAGCAACAGGAACAGTCTTTACACCTTGTTCTGGAATGCCTCCACACAGCCTGGAAATGCACAGAAGGCCCCTTGCAAGGAGGGCCCACCCTTTATAGACCTCTTTCTGAATGCTTAGAACTCTAGCAAGATACTTTATTCCTGAGACTAAAATGATTTGATGTGTTCATTATTAGGTTTATTGCTACAAATTGATTGCATAATAGTTTAAATGGAGGCTTGATACAATTAAAATTCTTTGAATAATGTTTTATAGCTGTAGATTACTGAAATGTGGGCATCATAGGTTAATTTTTTCCATTTGGCTATACTCACAGGTAGCATAATTACAATATTTTTGTTGATAACAAATCCACTAAAATCATACAGAAACAAAGCAAGTCTTTTCTTTCCCTTTCTCTGAAAATAAGTTGAGAATTTTCTGTTTTGGTCAGTTCCTGTGGTTTAATGATTACACACAGGCTCACCTGGAACTGGTCCGAGGTCTTTATATAACATGCATTATAAATGTGAAGAGCAGAAAGCAGTTCACAGTTTATTTGATTTTTAGATAGTCTGATATTCTCATATAACTATTCAATAATTTTAAATATGAACTCTTTTTGGCTTCTCTCCTAAAACTTGGAATTTCTTCTCATCGACCTTCACTGCTTGTTGTTAAAGGATCACCCAAGAGCCCCCTGGAAGCCAGGCAGAATTAGAATTCTTAGGATAATTCTATAGATGTAGTTTGACAGTGAATTTCACAAGTAAATACTTTCCCTTCCTCTATTAATATATATTTTTAAAGATCCCATTTCTTACTTTTATTTATTTATTTGCTTGTTTGCTTATTTTTTTTTCAGGACAGGGTTTCTTTGTGTAACAGCTTTAGCTGTCCTGGAACTAGCTTTGTAGATCAGTTTTTATGGCTGTTCTCGACAGCAAGGACAGATCTTCCTACAAAGGGCCTTCCCTGGTCTGTCACATCCTTGACTTAGCAACAGGAACAGTCTTTACACCTTGTTCTGGAATCCCTCCATTCAGCCTGGAAATGCACAGAAGGCCCCTTGCCTTTGTAACTCACAGAGGTCCATGGGCCTCTGCCTCCCAAGTGCTAGGATTAAAGGCATGTGCCGCCACACCTGGCAAAGATCCCATTTCAGTTGTGCTATTTACTATGTCCTCCATAACATGAACTGTAGAAAGAGTTTATATGTGCCCTCTTGCAATTATAATCCTTTATGTGTAACAAGGTTTAATTTATACAAGATAAATATATTTAACTAAATAAAAGTTGAGTCCTTTGCTGATTTCGTTTCTGGGTAGTTTAATCCTTTTCTATGATTTCTCCCTACCAGATCTCAGACTTTTTTCTTTATTAATTGCATATTATCTTGTTATATCTTCATTCAACCAGTTATAATTTTTTTGTGTGTGGACAACTTATGTACTATCCATGGCTGATACAGCAGATGTGGCTGATATTTATTAAATTGAAGTAGAGATACTTTACAGTTAGGCAAGTGAATCTGACACATACTGAGTACTATATGTAGTGGCTGATAAGTTAGAACCTGGGAGTTCAATTCAAGAATGTAATCATCAAGAGAACAAGTCCTGGTCTGCAAGATGTCATGAGAGAACGGAGTTCTAACTTTGATCATCATCAGCCAGCAGTCACAGCTGGCCTGGTCTTGCCTACACTTGGCAACTCTTTGTAATTCTTACCATTCGGACTGTCATCATTGCTAAGACTTCTCATCAAGACTAAGACTTCTCACTGCTTAGTTACTTGCTTATGGTTGGCTTTAAAAGGCACTAATTCTAGAAGTCATGCAGCTTAGCTATACTGTCCTTCCAAGCACTATTGCAGGTAACACTTCTAGTGAGTGGGTCATGGTGATAATGGTTGCCTAGGTCACTATGCAAGGGCTTGAAGGCTGCTGTTCTGAGTACAACAGGCTCACCCCTTGGGCCTTGGTGACACTGATGTCAGGGAAACAAAAACCCACCCCTAGCTAATGTCACCATTTTCTTTGCACATGCCTCATAAAGAGCAATGAGGATTTATTGTACATGCTCACATAGCATTGTTACTATAGATCTAGTTGCCTTTCTTCATACCTTAAGGCAGCCTACTTCTTTATCCTATAAATACTCCATAAACCCTCTCCTCAAGGAGGTGGATTTGAGAGCTGGGTCTCCACTGCCATGCTTATCTTGCTGATGCTAAACTAGATTGGAGAGAAAGTATTAAGGAAATCTATTACCTATACTGAAAAATATATCCATGTAGATGAGCTTCTATTTCCACAGATGAAAAACTATTATCTACCAATCCACAAGATGGTCATTTATAGCTTAATATGAAACTTCCTGTTTATACAATGTGAATGCTTTAAGCAATAATACCTAGAAAAGATTCAAATTATGAAAGCCTATGGTGCTTATTATAATGGTAACTTAACTGCATTGCCCATTTTTCACATACTAAAATAAGTCTGGGAAGTTTATCTAGATATTGAAAGATATTTTAAGGCACAACTGGATGGGTTAATATTGGAATGAAAGCCTTCATTTATGTATTTCCTGGCTTTTGTAGGCTATTACTATTATTTATGATTTGAAAGTTGACAGCCAATTCACCATTGCATAAGGATAGAGTATTAAGGATTTCTGCCTTGGGGCTTTCTGAATGAATCAGACTGGCAAACCAGTTTATATTAAAACCTTCAACCCTGAAGACAGGTGGTTCTCAAAGGTGAGAATTTGTATTGAAGACATTTCACCTTTCTTTATCATTTCAGCCTTTTCTCTTCAGCTAGAGACCATTGGGAAAATAAAGGAAGCTGTCAATTTTCCCCAAACCCAAAAAAGTTGGTCTTGAGGTTTCGGTGTCACAAACTGAAAGCGCAGGCGTGAGGAAGAAAGATCATAAGTACAAGAATTTAATTAAGATTCTTTGGCCTCTGAATACTTTGGTATTTTTAGCTCTTCTGCCTGTGGTTTCCCTTTCTGCCTGATTCCAGCTCACAAGTCCCTTCTACTGACAAACCATCCTTGACCTTCCCACCTGTCTGTGAAACTCCCAAGGACACGGAGGATGCCTTCCTCATCTGTGATCAGGCATGAGCACTCAGCAATTATTAGTCATGGATGAATAATTGTTCTTAAAGTCAGAGAGAGATACATTGAGTCTGAGGTGGACATGTCTGTCCTGTCTTTTAGAATGACATGGCTAGTGAAAAGTCTACCTTTCTACTTACCATCTTAATCAGAGTGATGACTTTGGGACTCGGAAACAGCCATATAAATGCCAGAAGGGAGCATACATGATCCTGGTTTGTTGTTTACTTTGCTGTCGACATATATATGCATTTTCCTCATTCAGTAATCCTGTCATTCTCTGAAGCTCTTCTCTAGACATTGACTCTGTCTTTTGTCTTTTCACTTAAGGCTTTCCTATGATCTTTTCCATGTTCAAGGATAATATTTTAAGTTCACTAATTTTCAAAATATCCATGTGCATGTTCTCATATTTTACACTCCTTTACTTAAATCAAATGGTTAAATGATACATAAAGCAGTTGGTGATGCAAAGACTCCCTACCTCAGACCAAATCTTTCTTGTTTGTAACTAACATAGACTCGTTGATTTTAGTCACTGGATGGCCCTTGAAGTTGTAAGAAAATATTTTAAGTTGCTTAAACCATTAAATTGCACTTTGTTCTATTGCTATTAGGTATCAGAATCCAGCTATATTGACAAAGTATCATTTATCTGCATCTCTGGTTATTCTGTGTTCTTCCAGTGTTAGTTGGTGTACAAAAATTAGACATTATATTTGTTCTGGAATAGCTGTTTCTTTTTAATATTTACATTCTATACTAAAAAATAAGATAATACTTATGCCTATCAAGAATGACAGACATACCATTCTGACACACTTGTTCATAGGTATCTATGAGATTTAGGAAATGTTTGCAGTGTATCTTCATCTGCTTTCCTTGATGATATCCACAGTGAAACAGACATAATGAAGAGACCCCAAACTTCAAATTAGAGCCCAGGTAAAGCTCTGGCATTGCCTCCTTCTGATAGAATGAACTAATGTTATCTTATTATTTAATCTAGAGCATAGTATTGACTTAGCTGGGTCATCATGGACATAAGCACTATGGGACACTCTTCAAAGAAGACTGAGATCTGAAAAGTTCATTCTGTAAACTTGTCTTTGTATTATCTCTTGAGTATCCACATTAGCACCTAGGAAGTCCTCTAGGTTAGAAAGAAAAAAAACAAAAATACAGATGCCTTTCTACAAAGTGGGTCAAATCCAAGATCTATTTTAATCTCTCTTTTCAGAAATAACACTTTACAGTATAAGTTCAACAGTTCAACAAATATATACTGTACATCAAACTCATTCCCTGAGTTCATGGTTTCCTATAAGTGGACAAACACACACTCTTACTTCAGGCTTTGTGGGCTGCATGGTCTCTGTCATGCTGTTCAACTCTCTTGTTACAGTATAAAATGTTGCACAAACTATTTAATCCTGTGTGGTTGGCTTGTTCATGTAAAACTTTATTTATAAAAACTGATGACCAGTTAGATTTGACCAGTGGGACATGTTTGCTGATTGCTATTCTAGGTGATACTCAAGTGAGACAAATAAAGTCTCTGACTTTACAGAACTCATATTATTGTGAAGAAAGCAACCAATAAGAAAAAATAAATAATACTCAAAGGAGTACAAGGTGCTTTTTAAGTTCCATGAACAAAAATGGGAGTAGAATAAAAGAATCCAGAGTCACAAGGGAGAGGAGGAAGATATTTCAGACTGGGCACAAAGGATGACCTCTCTGAGAAACTATTATTTGAGAAGAAACTGAGATAAAGTGAAGAAGAGAAGTTATGCCAGTCAAATTAAAAAGATTCAGGGAAGAAACTATAGGCCTGAAAGCTATTTTACAGCATTGTATATCTGAAGCTGCTGCCACAGATTTCCCAAACATTCTGACTGCCTGGGACATTGTAATATGAACATATTGGAATAAGGGATTTTGTGGGTGGTATTAAAATAAGGACCTTGAGATGAGATCATGTGGAATGATGTGTGCATTAAATTCAATGAAAAGTTCTTATAAGAGAAACAATGGGAAACAGGAAGGGTGGAGGCAGTGTGAACATAGAGGCATAGATAGGGATTAGAACCAAGGAACTCCAAGAATTGCTGACAGCCATGATAAACTGAGAGAAGACATGGATAGATTCTCATTGTCTCTAGATGGGGTTGGTCCTGGGTCTGCCTTGATTTCAAACTTCTGATCTTTACAACTGTGAGAGAATGAATTTCTGTCAAAGGAAAACAATCCCTGAAGGTGGTTATTTTAAGCCACTCAGCTTGTGATAATTTGTTGAGGCAATCCTAGGGAGTTAATACATATGCAAAAAGCCTGCTCTGTTTTAGGAACAGCAAAACAAGAGCCAAGGGGGCAGATCCGAAAGAGGTAGTCAGTGTTGATATTAAAGACATTTAGCCAATATGGTATGCCACCTATCAATCAGAATAGGCACTAGTCATTAAGCCTTGACATTCCATGTTGATTACATATTGGTCCTGAGAGATCAGAGCTATCTGAAGAGCCAGTAGACAGATATCCTGAGATTTGTGGCCATGGGAGACAGTCTGATTTTGATCATAAGTGTAAATGAGTGCTAATGGAAGACATTGAGTGAGGAAAGAGGTGGCATGATATATGATTTTAAGAGGTCATTCTAGATGGATCTTGAAAAAATGACTGTAGCAGAACAGGGAGGAAGAAGGTATGGCCTTTAGATAGCTCCTTCAACATTCAAGACATCAGGCATGGTAGTTGATTCAGGGCCCTTATAACATGGTTCTCCAGGTTTTGTACAGCACAATTCCAGGGGAATCAACTAGGGCATTGACATCAGGGACATGTGACTTTATTACACTAACTTTATGGTCAATGGGTGTGCTTTGAAGAAACCATCATAGCAATGTCTGTGCCTTGCGAAAGGAACATCTTTTAAAATTTGTTGGAGTATCCTACTTGGGCCTTGGACGAGTGGTAAGAAGGCATTGAGCAAAGGTCGAATTTAAGGTAGATTATGAAGGTGGCATTGATGAGCTTATTTCTGTGGTAAATGAGGTAGAGAGAAGACTCCAAATGACACATTACCTTTTCTGACTGGAACAACTGGTGATATTTAATAGGATGGGCCAAAGAGAGTAATGATTATTTGATGGTAGAAGTAAGGAAGGATAGATACAAGGGTTCTACTTTTTGCTGTGCTCTTTGAAGTCACTGTTGAACACCTAAGTAATGAAATCAAGTATATCAAATTAGGAGTTTTTTTTTTTTGCATTATTATATCCTGAAATAATGGAATAAACATCTGGCCATTGTCTAAAGTGAAGTAGATGAATGGGATGCAGATCTAGTATTCAAAGACCAAAAGTAGAAGCATTTTTCAAAGGATTCTCAGGATTGACTATGATTATCTAGTATGACTTATGGCAGATAGATCACATCTGGGCCTCTAGCCAAGTCACTTCTGAGCCTTTTATCAGCGGATTGCGTGGTTCAGTGCTGCCTTCATTGACTTTGGGGGCCAGAAAGTCTCCCTAGATGTGGATGTTAATATTAAATAATCTTTTACAGTGAGGTTTTAATGAGTTGTTTTAGTGTTGGATGTTGAGTATTTCAAATCCTTAATTCCACTTTGGCTGCTTTTGTTATCCAACACAATTTCAATATAAATGCAGCATTTGAAAGAACTCCTAAGTGGATACTGTTTATTATTACTTTGCTCAAGTAATACAATTAGTTACTTAAACATATAATGCCTTTAATCAACTGGAGGTCAAATTGGATATCAACAGAATTGGTATTAATATAGTTATTTTCTATAGCTTATAGGAAATAAAATATGGCGTATGCCTCATATAAAAAAATCTAGGCATATTCATTCTTGAAGGAAAGCAAGAGGCCATGCTTTGTGTTTTCCTAATTCCTGAGACTCCCATCAATGAAATTTTCTCAATGAATGCTTCAGACTGCAGGAAAAGGCATTTCCTGGAGCTTCTTACAGCCTTGTGACATGGTAATTCTAGGGTTTAGAAAAAGCATGTCAATTTTGACACTCGGTGTTATCTTAAAGTTCCCAAATGTATCAGTCTGCTAAAAAGGTCTTAGCTGCCATGTAGTAGATATGAAATCATTACAGGGAGGTTAAAAGCCATTTTTTAAAAGAACTAGAGTAGATTTTTCTATCAATACTACGCCATTTCTATGTCTATCTCTTTACCAGAAAGTTGGAACACTGAAAGCATGATGGATGTTGACTTTCCCTTAAAAAAAAAAACCTTATAAATCCTGATAGTCCTCTTGCAAGACTCTCACATCTATGATCACTTATCAATGGGTACCTTAACATGTGACAAGATCTTGTGGTGTGGAACATGCAGAATGAGGCCTCTGAGGACCCTGGTATGAATTCCTGCCTCTGACAGATACTGTACACATGCTCTTGAGCAAGTTACTTAACCTTCATGAACTTGACTTTCCTCATTGGCAAATGAAATGTTGAGAAGATTAAATGAAAGAATGGACTGAACCTCTGTGGAAGCCAGGGCTCTGTGAAGGTCATTTCTGGGTTTCTTTTGTTATAATCAATTGCAGGAAGCATAAGCAGAACTGTTAGAAAAAACAAGTAGGACTTGACAATAGCTAAAGCATTCAGCAAATTACAAATCTCCAAATTTAGAAAACCATCCAAAGTAGCTAAGAGAACTGGAACAACTGGATCAACTTGTCAAAATAAAACATATGTAATTATGTGTGTATATGTATACACATACAGTTAAATGAAGTTAAAACACAATGCTCCTCTCAAAAGCTATAGCATCTCTAATTCAGGGGAGTCCTAGAGATTCACAACATAATATAGGTTGTTGTTTTCTTAGTTACCTCTCAGAGGTTGAAGAAGAGTCTCTATTGCTGAAGACACCATTCACTTCAAACACAAGACATGGGGGACCAAAGTTAATTTGACCTGAAAGCCTCCCTGAAGACTACCTTTCATAGTAGGTGCTGTGTAAGCTGCTAATGGGGGGAAGCAATCATTAGTTCTATCCATGATACCCATGATCCATAACAATGAAGATATCCCTAAGGGTGTAGTAGTGGCATTCACATCTTGATGGCAACCAATAGCTGTCTGATTGGACTTAATGGTTGCTCAATAAGAGAGAAATCATGCCTGGTACTAGAAATGTACCCCATTTCCTGGGATTAGTGGGGCCGTGTATCTTAGAGGGTATGTAGTAGGCTGCCGAAGCAGAAGGATTGGAGATCACATTTTTAACATGGAACAGAGATAGCAAACTGGAAGTAGAATGAGACTATAAACACTCAAAGCCTATCCCACTGATGTACTCCTTCCAGCAAGGATCCACACCCTGAAGGTTCCATTGCCAACAAAACCAGTCTTGCCAGGAGAAGCATCTGTTTAGGGAGATGCGCTTGTCACCCCTTACATTGCAATTTAATGGCTTACCTGTAGTGGGTACCAGTTCCACTTATGACCCTGAAGTACCAGCCCCTGGGGCGTACTGGCCTTGGGGCCAGCTTAAGCTGAGGGACACTTATGCCTGGCCCTTTCTTCCCTCGTGAGCTTGGATGGTGCAGACTGACTCAGACAGCAGGAGCAGCGTGGAACAGGATGTCAGCCTTCCAGGACTCTGCGACGATTTTGTCTATCCTGTTTAGTGAGTTCTTCTCCCCAATATAACTTCTAAATAAATAGTTCCTTTATCAGTATCTGTGGATTATCTGCTATACTTCCCCTTTTGGACTCATTCCAGATAGTTCTACTCTTAATCATTTCACTTGATCACATAATCTTTTGAACTATTCAGAATCCCACAAGCAGAAGATCTTGACATTTAGAGGTTCCATAAAATCCAGAAAGGAACCAGACCACACTGGAGACCTGACAAACTTTCTACACTGGACTGTGAGATCTCTTTGACCCACATCTCCACCATTGAAACATTTCTTGCCAGTGATGATTAATGGTAAGCCTGCTTCTAAGCCCATGACTCATCCTCCAGTCTCTACTTTGAAGATTGAATAATGCCAGTGAGTCCTTTGAGTGAACAGGAAGAGGTCTCCCAGCATATTCACAAAGAAGTTAGACCAAGACAGCAGATTCTCAGTGACATATAAACAAACCCACATCCATTAATCAAAGTATAATAATTCCAGATACCATGAGTAAGATGTTTTTAAAAGAACACATTAGCCTATTCTTTAAAATACAAGGAATGACAGGAACGGAAGTTTCTTAGGCTACAACATATAATGAAAATCTCTTCTAAGAGTAGACAAGAAAAATGTCTTTAATGGGGAAACACGGCAGGTGTATACTGGATTGCATGCAAATCTGCACAGCCAAGAAAGTACATAATGCAAGAAAAAAGTTCAAAAGCCTTGTAGTGCTAAATTTCATGAGACAGACAATGTTAACTTGATATGGTAGTAAATCTGTTTCTCATAAAATAGTGCCTACTTTATAGATCTCATGTATTGATCCTTACTTATTGATCTGATAAATAACATAATATATCAGGTTAGAATACCTAGACAGGATATCATTTGAATCCTCCTTTTCCTCCTATAATTATCTTATATCTCATCTAATTAGAAAAACTAGCATTTTATTCCATTTAAAATTTTTAGTTAAAAAAAATCTAAAAATAATTACACATTGCACAAGGAATTTACTGAAACTGCATAAGACATTCAACGAAAAAACTGTGATTGTGTAATTGGAAAGCCGTATCTGTTTCTTCTCATCCTGAAGTAAACTGATACGCTCTCCCGAGCTTTGGCAACTACAAACACGTGCTGATCAAAGACAGGCCAGGCATACTCAAGATGTGCATAGCTAATGTGCCACAGAACTGCAGCACAGTTAAAAATGGACCCTTTTCTTCTTTTCTTTTTGGCCATCTTCAAATTAAACAGTGTATTCTTCTCTATAGAGCACCTACCCCAGGCCCCGGAACTAGAATAGCTTCCGTTCCACACTGTACTCACTCTGCTGTCTTGGCAGTTTAGCATGGCTGTCCTCAAACCAGGCTCCATTTGCCTGAGAATGCTTCCCTGAGATAGCCCAGCTCCCACCCCCAGCCTCCTTCTGAGTTGCTGACTGAAAAAGTTCAAGAGTTTACTGGGCTTTTTGCTGTTTGTTTGTTCCCTTCATGGCATTTGACAACAGGCCCTGACTTCCCTTTCTTAGATAATTTACTAAAAAGGACGTACAGGGTCTAAGACTTTCTCAGTGGTATAATATTTGGTTAGCATTTGTAAAACCCCTTCGTAATGGGGTATAATTCTTAAAACTATGTCCGTGTGGGGATTCAAATCGACACTCCTTTTCTGTCCCTTGATGATGTGTAAGTGTCTCCTGTAACTCAGGAGTGCTCTTCTCAGGGACTTGAGAGCCACCAGGAAGAGCAGGGCCGACCTCCCCACCCCCATCGGTGGGAGGACAGTATCTGCTGAGGAGCATAGTGGGGCCTAATCACAGGCCGGGGCTAACCTGTGCTAAGTTTTCACTTCACTGATTGCTTGAGCCTCACTCAGCCCTCTCTGTACCCTCCAGTCTCACCTCTGTACAGATCGGAAGGGAGCTCAGCTCTGTCCCTTCCTGTCAGTAGTTTCTGGATCAGTTCTAATGCCTACTTGTGCTAATCCTTGGCAGTAATGAGCTTGCTTCATTTCCATGGAATAGAGTAAATCTCCTTTTAGGTCTGGGAGGTTTCCAAAGAATGCCCATTGGTACACATCATGGAGCTGTAGGCTTGTTGAATCCGAAATGATTAACATGATTTTATTAACTTTTTGACATCAGCAAAGCTCTAGAAAATTTGAAGAATGTTATTTTCTTCAAAAGGTTTAAAGATAGGAACACTGAAGTATGTAAACATCAGGACCATCAGGGAATGGCAGTGTGGCTATGAAGAGGCACTCTCTTCCCTCTGGTTCCTTTCCCTTAGTAGTTGGTGCTAGGCTAGGAGAGGAGTCAGCATTTGTAACAGAGTTTGCTTTGCCATGAGAGATTTTTAGAGCTCAAAAACTATTTTTAGGCATGAAAGATTCTCCTCAGGCTGCCAGCCCCTTGAATCTCCTGCCAACCTCGCTCCTGCTCGGAAGGGTGCAAACGTGTTTATCCAGGCGCAGGGCGAGATTCAGGGAATCCTGCGCTCCGCTTTTAGCTCTTCCATGTATTTATTGAGTGATCTTAAGGTTGCTTAACTGCTTCTTATTCTGGAGCTTTGTCCAGGAAGTGGAATCATTAGAACTTTCCAAAGAGTGTCAATATAAATTGCTTTCTTATAAATATATTATTTTTACTTTGCTTCTTCATGATCTTTCTGAGATCTGGAGAGCCTCTGTCAGGATTTATTGAGAAATGGTAGAAACAAGATAATGTGGCTTAGAAAAAAAAACTCTTGGACTCACTTTTTAAAAGTGAGAAAGACATGTCTGTCTTGGAAATAAAGGGTATTACATATGAGCTCAGTTACCCCAAAATTCATTCTCTTTCATTTAGGACTTGAGGGGGATGTACTCTCTAGCAACAAGGAAACTTTGTCACAGTGGCTTTTTTTTAAATTGTAAAATACGCACAACACAAATGTTAGCAGTGAGTTGTCTTATTTGTAAAGAACAGTGATGTTCATCACGATCACATTGCTTGGAAAGCCTTCATCATTCTCCATCTCTTATTTTCTTACCTCTTCAAACACCTTATAATCCACTCAACTCTAACTCCTCACTCCAACTACCCCAGGCCACACATGGCCACCGTCCTACACTCTGCCCCTATGACTTTGCTTACTGTAGCTGCCACATGTGGATGGAAGCAATTACACATTTGTCCTTCTTGTCTGGCTTATTTCATTTAGTGCAATGTCTTCCATGTTCACTAAAGTAGAGTGATCCAAATTTCTTTCTTTTTATTTCAGGCTGAATGCAGAATACTTTTAATGCAGTCTTTTGGGAGTCAGAAGGCCTGATTTTGTCTTTCTGTCTTTCCGACTTCCATCAGACAATCAAAGGGACTCTGGAAGATTTTTGAGTCAATCCTCCCACTGCATGAAAGACTTTATAGTTCTGAGGGAATATTGTTACATTTATCCATAAGAAATAAGGACTTCAGAAAAACATAGTTATTTACTGTCTAATAATAAATGAATAAACACAATTAATTGAATATAAATAAAGAGCAATACAAATCACACAAAATAATTCAGTCATCCTAATATATAAAATGTATTTGATATATATTAAATTTGAATAAATTTTAATAAATATATATAGTATTTCTGATACATGCATATTAGTCCATATACTAATCTACTTAGTAAAATTAAGTATATCTAGAAATGTGATAAGCATCTATTCTTAAAACACCATTCATCTTAAAGTGGTGGATCTTTCATTTATATTTTAAAAAGACAGGAAATAATTCTACTGCTAACACTGATGAAAAAGCAGAAAAGAAAATGATAATAACTGACACTCCAATGGCAGGTGTGCCAATTTGTAATCTGGGAAACAGGACATGTATTGAATACCAATGACAGTAGTTGGAAAGACTCATTAATACTCTCTACTGTTCGGTAATCAAGAAGGCAGCACCATTGATAGAACAGAATCGAAAACTGGCGAAAAGAATTTGAAGTTTCATGTTGAAGTAGGTACAGTTCAGCTCATGAGTGCTTAGGAATGGTGACCGGAGGGTTTCGGAACACAATTTGGCTCGGTTTGGAGATCACCAGGTAATGCTGATGACAGAATTTAGACCAAGCCTCTTGCCTTTGGAGGCTTCTACAGAGTATGCACCCATCCGTATATTACTCTACAATAGGAACCCCGGAGCTCTAATGTCACTATCCCTTCTCTGGATTGCCTTCAGCAGTGGCGCAAGGGAGCAGCTTTTGTTACTAGGCCAAATGGAGACACAGATGATGCAGATGTAAATGATGTGCTTGCCCACATGAAATGTCCCACTGTTACCTTGTAGCTGCTTCTGTGAAGCATCTGGGAGTAGTCTAATACCAAGACATTGCCACCGCAAAGCCCATGGCCCTTAGTAAGGAGCCAGTAAACTATCAAGGCACAGGGAACTGATGTCTATGCCCAGATCTTAAAATGCCAAGTCCCAGAATTGATCCCTCCCTCTGTGTACACAGGTCTTAGGCAGAAGATGAGTTCTAGCATTTGTGCCCTTGAGATGTGGGTGGGTCAGCAGTGCAGTGATAGAGCTACCTTGTGTGCTCAGTAGCAGTCATGCATCATGGAGCCAATGGCTCAATCACCTCCCATAGGGGTCATTTTTCTAATGTCTGAAAGGTGATTATATGGCAACTGTGACACTTTGGTTGTATCTTCCTTCTCTATCCATCCACATAGCTTCCTGGCCTACTAAAGAACCAACAAGCCTATCAAGAGATTAAGGGTCAGCTGGTCTTGGTTCTTATTTCTTTTGGTCAAGACACTTAATTTATCTGGATATCAGTGGTTTTATTTAGGACTAAAGGGAAATAATCCCACAAGGAACTTCAAAGACTAAATGAAAAAAAATGTGTATGGTTCAATTCAGTTAGTATTTGGTATAGGAAAAAGTATTCGACGGATCATAATTGAACTGTGAGATAAATCAGTTTAGACTCAAATCCTCCACATGGAAATGACATGGAAAATTATGCCTGTCTATTTTATAAAACCAGAGTTCTGCAAATTAGATGGAAGTGAGTCTGTATTTACATTCTGTAGGAAATGGGTGGGCTTTCTGATTGGGCAAGTCCAGGTTGGCAAAGATGATGTAGTGCTTTGGTGGCAATGGTGTTATCATGTTTGAGTTCCAGTATGTGGAGCCACCACCACATTGCATTTCAAATTGAAGGAATTTTTACCAT
Organism: Peromyscus eremicus; assembly: GCF_949786415.1. Lineage (NCBI taxonomy): Eukaryota > Metazoa > Chordata > Mammalia > Rodentia > Cricetidae > Peromyscus > Peromyscus eremicus. The sequence continues at coordinate 35,094,466 of NC_081417.1, forward strand.
TTACTCCCTTTCCTTCCCTTTGTTATCAAATCCCAAGCTGCATCAGCAGTACCAGGCAAACCATGACAATTAGTGTAGGAGGGAAACGTGGCAAGTGATGAGTTACTATGATCAAGCAGCAAAATCCAGGGCAAAACTAAACAACAACAAAAGCTCTGCTTCATTTTCACATAGCCTTCATCTGAGGAGGAGAGAGTGCGAGAGTTTTAAAAACCATGGTTTCTGACTCCCAAAGGCTTAGTCCTTTTACCCACGGAGGAGCTCATCTCTCAACTCTTATCAGAGAAGCTTCTTGTTGGAGGATATGGCAATTAACACAGACACCCACAGCTGATTGGAGTGCAAAGAGTAAGAGACTGTGGAGTGGTCAGTCCTAAAGAGACATCTCTACCACACCCCCTCCAAATGCTCAAGGATCATTGTAGAAAGGGGGGTGTCAAGACTGTAAGAGACAGAGTCAGTCCATGACTGCTGTGAAACAATGTTCTCCAGACATAGCCATGTAGTTGTATACGTGAACTAACAGAGGCTGTGACTGCACACACAACATCTGCAGAAGCTCCTGAACTCACAGAGGCTGTGACTACACACACAACATCTGCAGAAGCTCATAAACTCACAGAGACTGTGACTGCATACACATCTGCAGAAGCTTGTGAACCCATACAGGCTGTGACTGCACACACAACATCTGCAGAAGCTCATAAACTCACAGAGACTGTGACTGCATACACATCTGCAGAAGCTTGTGAACTCATACAGGCTGTGACTGCACACACAACATCTGCAGAAGCTCAAGCTAGAAAAAAACAAATCCCAGCATGGTGGACTAGGTGGCCAGGAAATCCCAATCCCATCCCTAGCCAAGGAACTATTGGCAACCAATTTGGCTGCTGTGACAAAAATTTATTTCAGTGATTTGACCCTGAGAGGCTGCACATGTTCTAGTAAATGTCTTACAGACATGCACACACAGGAAGAGTAAGAAGATGCTGTGGGTTAAACACACACACACATACACACACACACACACACACACACACACACACACAATTTCAAGGTAAATAATGTGGTGGTTGGCATAGGGGAGGAATTATTAAAGGGGAGGAAATGAAAAGTGTACTTGATCAAAACATGTGCTTGTATGAAATTTTTAATCAGAAAAAGAAAACAAAAGCATAGTTTAATGGGGCTGGCTGAGTTACAGTGTACATGAGAACTTAAATTTCTGGTATGAATTACTGTGTTTAGCACGTGAAAACAATCAGCTCATGTGCAGCACTAAACAAATTCACTTTCAAAGACCACGGCATTTTATGGACATACTTAGGCAACTGATCACAATGCTATCTTTACTTTCTCATTCCAGGACAGCATGGCTGCTTTTGTCCCAGTCTTACAAAACAGCTGCTATCGTAGTTGGTTTTAATGACTCGCCACAAATTAGAATCACCTAAGTAGGAAAACTCAATTAAAGAATTGTCTTGATGGTCTTAGTTGACATGGGAAGACCCTGCCTTGACCTGAGTTTGCTGGCCCGTTCTAGTTCTATTAGCAGCCAAGATTAAAAAGGGATGTGGCCGAAAGAAGCTTATTCTCCTTTTGCCCTCTTGGCCTTCCCTCCTGTCCTTTGGCCTTCCTCCTGCCCCTCGGCCTTCCCTCCCACCCACCTGGCCTTCCCTTTTGCTGCAGGCCTAATTTATCCTTTCATTGAAGCTACAGCTTCTTTTGCTGATATTAGAACTAGCATCTCCAAGAACTAGGCTTCCAAGGCTAACTAAGGACTGGTACCTCTCCATGAACTTTCCAACTTTTCTGCACTAGACTGGAACTGCTAAGGCACTGTTGGCTTCAGCTGGGTTTTCAGTGAAAACTCGTCTTCGTTGGAACTTCCCACCCTAAGCTGACACCATTGCATAAGAATGAAACAGACAAAATACAAAACAAAACAACACAACACAACCCCAGACTACAGACTACAAAGCCCCCGTGCTGTGGGCCCAGTCTTACACAGGATTGTGGATTTTCAGCGATGTCTGCTCTATCTATACTATAAGTTCTCTGTATACATGTACCATGGTCACGCCTCATCTCTCCCTCTTTAAAATAACCAACAAACAAACAACAAAGCTTACAGGCTACGCCATCTTTAGATGCAACAGTGCTGTCTAGTAGAAGTATGCGAATCAGGTCCGTGATTGAAATTTTACTAAACGTCATCATTTTTTCAAAGAACAAAGAAATAGGTAAAACTAATTGCAACAATATACTTTATTTGAGATACTTCATCCAAATTTTTATTAGTTCAATATACAACATAAAGGTATCATAAAGATATTTTGTTTTCTTTTTCTGAACTAGGCTTCAAAAATCATGTGACCTCCTATCTCAGTGTAGACTGGCCACCTTGCCAGTGCTCCATGGCCACATGCAGCCAGAGGTGACCATACTGAACCATGGAGTCCCCATTCTTCTCCATTCTTAACTAATCGTGCTTTCTCCAGCTTAACGCTTCAACTCAAATCCTGAGCTCATCACAAGTGGGGGACAAGAATGTTCGGAGCCAACTGGTTCCACAAGTGTTTTCAGCGTAGGGAGCCAAGTGGGTGGAGACGGCACAACTTCCCAGGACACATCTAGCATCATGGTGAGCCTTTAGCACCAACTTATGTATGTGTATCACCTCAGGTATGCCATCATTACCAGGGAGCTAGGCAAGATGACTAGAGTCACTGCACAAAGGGGCCTGAGTCTCAGGGAAGTGGCCTGCCTACTCAAAGTTACATTGATAGTGAGAGTGTCTCAATCTGAGTCTCCACAATCCGGTCACGGGGTTCTTGAGCTCAGTTGTTACACACTAGATGACTTCAGGAGAGTCACGAGTATCTGACTTCACTGGTGTCTAATTTCACATTACATAAAAATGAAGCTTAAAAGGATGGGAACACTAATACGGAGAGATTCACTGAGCAAGAAAAGAAGCGCAAGGCAGGCCACCTAGAATGGCCATTTCTTTTGTCTGGTATAGAAGCATATAATATACATCCTTCCCTTGAGTGGATAGAGAAGGATTAATTATATGGCTTGATTTAACTCACCTGCAGAGCTTACAGGAACGCAAGCTTATCTTGGAAAGTGCTTTCCAAAACAGAACTGTGAGTGTAAGAAAAGGAATTCATTGCAAGTTGGGAGCAGCTAAGTCCATCGTGGTCGGTAGAACCACAACCAACAAAATGTGCACCTAAAATTAGAGTATAGGTGTGATACGTGGATCCACGAAAACTTATCTTAAAGGGGAAATAATTTTTCTACCTAGGGAAAGGGAATTGGGTAGATTTCCTTAATGATTTAATTATCATGTTAGCTGCTGCCTAACTTTCTGCGTCCTCTTCAAAATCCTCATTGCACCATTAGCTGCGCCCCCGACCCATACACATGCCCCCTGGCCCATCAGAGGGCCACATGATGAATGAAAACCACCGCAATCCCACAAGGTTAGATCTGGAGGGCATGGAAGTGATGCTGTTCTACCTTTTATTCTTCCACAGAACACTGGGCAGCCAGAGTGATTTGTAGTATAAGGCTGAATGAACTGATTAGCTGACTGCACCATTTAAAAATCTTATGTTTAGAAAGAGGGCAGTTTTCATCAAAATTATGGAGTCAATTAGTCCACATTAACGTCAATTATAATGTAATATTAGCAACATAGACATGGTAATTATACTCTTTTTTTTCTTAGAATATTTTTACTATGAGTTGTATGGGTTTCCCTGTGCTTTCCTATCTAAAACATGATTTTGTGAGTTTAATAATGAACTTTTTAAATGAAATGTGTTTTTTCTTCTTTGACAGAGTATTTTTCAGGAGCACTGGGCTGTGTTGTGGTTTGAAAGTGAAATATCCCCCATAGGCTCCTATGTTTGAATACTTGGGCCCCATCTGGTGGTGCCCCTTTGGAAGGTTGTGGAACACTCAGGTGGTAAGGCCTTGCTGAAGGAAGTGGCTCACTGTGGAGGGAGGCTCTGAGGTCTTATAGTCCAGCTCCATTGTCTATCCACTGCTTGCTTCTTGACTGTAGATAAAATGTGCCCAGATGTCTCACTGTCCGGATGCCACACCTCCCTTCCGTGATGGACAGTACCTTTCTTAAATTACAAGCCCAAATGAACCGTTCCTGCATTCAGTTGCCTTTTGTCAGATACTTTAAGAAAAGTGACTTTGACACTCCAATAAAACATGATTTATTTGCCATGTCCTGGCGTCAGATCACGGGCTGACTATAACAACAAACCGGAGAGTGGGCCAGTGGGTACCACTTTTCTATTGATTCACCTGATCTTCCCTGGTTCATTAGCTTCATAGGCACATATTTAGTTCTTGCAGTGTAGGCTCCACTGGACACAGACATGCAGTTTATCACCAGGATTTTGATGAATAATAAGATGGCACAAGAAGTGAAAACCATAGCATCAACAGTCATTAGCAGTTTAACAAGGCACATACTACATTTTACCCTTTGTCATGGGTCAGGGCCACCATCATGCCACCTGGGGGCTGTGAGACTAGACAGGCAATGACGCATCCAATCAACCTCTTGAAAAGACAGTAAATAAACCCAGGATGTACGGCTGGGCATACCTTCTCCACTAGCTGCTTTCCTTTGCTCAACTCTGTGTCATCTGTTTGGATTTCCATTCCTTATTTCTACATATTTCAGTTGTTTCTCCATTTCAGGAAAATTCTGCGTAGGTTGAACGCTCCACATCAGATTATCTTAGGGATTTGAAACATTGACTGATGCCAAGCCCGGGCTTGTGAAATCGTGTTGTAACTGGTCTGCAGTGCAGCTCTGGCAACACACTTTTCAAAGCTGCCCTGACATGTACTGAGAACAACCAGAAGAAGGTCCGGCGACTGTTCTCCTCAGTCACCCAGAGCCTGAGGTGCCAAACTAGGATTAATTCTCAGACCTGGTACCCAGCACAGGCTGGTTTGGGAAGGGGAACGTCCCTCTGGAGTGAAGTAATTCAGCAGTATATCTGGGAGAGAGGCAGGAAAGAGGGCAGATTAAAGGCCTTATCAGCCAAATAGTAACAGCCAAAGACAGGAACTTCTAAAACCAAGGAAAAAAAATATATTCAATTTAAAAATGAGAGCATGAAAGCTGAAAACGTGTTTCTCTGCCTAAAGCTCAAGAAGCAAGTAATCAGCAAAAGAACTTGTAGGTGTCTAAGCAATGGATGCCCTGCTGGTTGTACGGTATTTCTGTGCTTTCCCTGTGGGTGGTACAGAGAGCTTAGGAATAGTCATCTTGGGTCAGAACCAGAAGACTTGCAGTTAGAAGTCCAAGCTGGGGAAAGATTCATTTATCAGTCTAAGAGGCCAAGGGCCAACTCCCTACTTCTCTATCATGATGGATTTGTTAATGTGATGCTTTTGAAATTTGAAAATCCAGTTCATATTTTCAGCTTGAAATCACTGGGTGAAGGAAGAGGGACATTCCTGGAAGCTAATAACAAGAATTCAGTAAAATACTGTCTGCACAAGTTGGTGATGGGTTTGCTGTTGACTGAAGTGTTCGGACACACTTCCTTCAGGCTTTTAGCCTCTAAAAGCAAGAACTTTCACTTGATGTTTTTCTATTTACAAATGGAAAAGCATAGGAGAAAGTTCCAGGCTATTCTTGAATAAACTACATGCGCTACTGGGTCTTCTTGCCTCCCCAGTCACGGGAAGAGAATGGCCTTGAGCGGCTTCTGAGATTTTCCTACTTATAAAAGTTAGGAAGTGATTAAAATCACAAAATTCCTAGGAGTTTGAGGATGCTGCTTGCTTGTGTCTATCTAGGAGGCAGAATTTAGACAATAGTCATGATTGTAAGACTGGCTTGAAAATGTTGGTTGTATCCAAGGAAACTGTACGATCAGAAATGTCCATTCAAAGAACTCAGCTACTGTACGGAAGGCTTTCTTGAGCTGAGAAGGGCATCTTCAGAGCTGTTGTGCAAAGAGGTAAAACAAGTATCAGCATTTCTGAAGCCAAGTGGTCAATGTCCTTGGTAGAAATAGCTTCTGAGGATTTAAGAACCAAAAGCTTAAGTCCATGGTGGATGACTGCTTTTTTTTTTTTTTTTTTTCCGAGACAGGGTTTCTCTGTGTAGTTTTGGTGCCTGTCCTGGATCTCACTCTGTGGACCAGGCTGGCCACGAACTCACAGAGATCTGCCTGCCTCTGCCTCCTGAGTGCTGGGATTAAAGGCATGTGCCACCACTGCTCGGCGGATGACCACTTTTTTATATGTAAGTTTCCATATATCTACAGATAAAAATGTAGGGGTGTTGGCTTCTGTTTTAGTGTGCTGTGGAAGGCAAACAGTTGGAGGAAGAAGACATATTACAGAGCAGTGTTCCAAAGGTCGTGGAACTTTGCCTTACAGAGCTGGGAAACATTGAGGATAGGCTCTGTGACTGTGGGTGAAGGATAATTCCTCTTTCCATGAACATATACTAAATACACAAGTTAATAAGTTTCACTTGATATTTCCATACATATTTGTCTCATGCGTGAATCATGTCCACTCTTAAAAGGGATAATCCTAACCTGAGCAAATATAAGCCCTAATGTGTGCTTTCCATCATATGCCTCCTCAATCTTTACAATTATATGAGCTGGGTGTTATTATTACTATGTTCCTATTTCTCAGGTGAGAACACAGAGATTGAGTGGACAGTCTCAGAGCCGTACAGAAGGAGAAAGGAGTTATCAACATCCAAGCAGTTTTTGCCCTTCATTTTCTCCTCATTCCACAACTTGTTTCTTTCTTGTTCTTTCCCTTTCAGATAGTCTCAGATGTGGTCTTCCAGTGGCTTCTGAGAATGCCCTCAGCTGTTTTCATCACATGTTCTCATCAGAGGCTGTGAAATTTGTGTGTGTGATGTGGGGTGGTTGTGTGTGTGTGTGTATGTGAGTGTGTGTGTACACCACATACATCCATGTGCTCATGTGTGTAGAGGCCAGAGGTCAACTTTGGGTGTCATTCCTCAGGTACCAGTCACCTGGTTTTCTGAGACAAGGTCTCTTAATACCCCCACGCTAGCTGATTTGGTTAGGTCTGCTGTTTCCACCTCAGCACACAGGAATTAAAGTGCATGCTGCCTTGTGTGGCTTTCTAAGTAGGTGCTGAAGGTCCAAACTCAAGTCCCTTTGTTTGTGTGGCAAACACTTGACCAACTGAGCCCTCTACATAGCTCTTCAGACCCATTTTTATGATCCCTTGTTCTTTCTTAATGATCACTTTACTTCTTACTTTGAAATAAATCTAAGGTCTAATCTTCTGTGATTGGTCATGATAAACACTGTTTTGAGACATTAAGAGATTTAGCTTATTTATGGAAAGGACAGCATTGCAGGAATAAACAGCATGGCTTTGATGTCAAAGAGAGCAAGGTTATATACTGCCTGCCTGGCATCAGCGTCTTAGTTCTCTGTGATTGAAGGCATGCTACTTAACTTCTCTGAGCTCCAGATTTCCCATCTTTAGTGTAATGGGGATCAGGATATTACCCATCAAAATGCTGTCTGAATGTGGTGAGGATTGATGAGACCCAGCAAATAGAATGCTCTCTAAATGCTGCTGTCATGACTAGAATCTGATCTAATCAAAAGGAAAGGATTGGAGATAACATGAGAAAAACAGCTTCCTGTCCATGCTTCATAATGCATACTCTCTGCAAGTAGATTTCTAATTTAGATAAAAAGCTCATTTGCCTGCTATCACATTTGCTTGCTTTTAAAGTATACTTAATGACTTTTAAGAAAGCATGTTTGCTGTAGCTACTTGTTCTTCAACCATCTCTCCCTAAGTGAAAACTCACCAGCAGATTCATAAGTTCTTTTAGCTTAACTATAACCATGAGACAGCGGTGCTACCTAGCCTGTTCAGCAGACAGAGCTGCAGAGCTTCTGTGTGATGGGCCACAACTCATATACAGTGAGTGAACTGAATACCCTGTGTAATGGACCGCAACCCATACACAGCATATGAACTGAACATCTTGTGTGATGGACCACAACCCATACACAATGTCTGAACTAAAAACATCCTGTGTGATGGGCCACAATCCATACACGGTATCTGAACTGAACATCTTATGTGATGGGCCACAATCCACACACAGCGTATAAGCTAAACATCCTGTGTGATGGGCCATAACCCATGCACAATGTCTGAACTGAACATCTTGTGTGATGGGCCACAACCCATACACAGTGTCTGAACTGAACATTTTGTGTGATGGACCACAACCCATACACAGTGTCTGAACTAAAAACATCCTGTGTGATGGGCCACAATCCATACACGGTATCTGAACTGAACATCTTATGTGATGGGCCACAATCCACACACAGCGTATAAGCTAAACATCCTGTGTGATGGGCCATAACCCATGCACAATGTCTGAACTGAACATCTTGTGTGATGGGCCACAACCCATACACAGTGTCTGAACTGAACATTTTGTGTGATGGACCACAACCCATACACAGTGTCTGAACTAAAAACATCCTGTGTGATGGGCCACAATCCATACACGGTATCTGAACTGAACATCTTATGTGATGGGCCACAATCCACACACAGCGTATAAGCTAAACATCCTGTGTGATGGGCCATAACCCATGCACAATGTCTGAACTGAACATCTTGTGTGATGGGCCACAACCCATACACAGTGTCTGAACTGAACATTTTGTGTGATGGGCCACAGCCTATACACAGTGTCTGAACTGAATATCCCTACATCTTTACTTGCTCTCAACCTCCAGGAAACTTCCAGCAGTGGAATGGGATGAGCCTTCAGTGAATTTACAACTTATGCCAGGCACTGCTCTAATCTTTCCAGATGTATAAACATATTCAAGCTGATGAAATCCCATAGAAGTAACCAAGCATTCCCAACATATAGATAAGGAAGTGCTAACTGTGGCACAAGTAGGAGGTAGTAACATTGGTGTCAAACCACAATACTTCTCTAAAGTTTTCTATGGGATGACCATGCCGTGGAGAAGACAGATTAGAAGATATTTCCTACCTCAAGAAAGTCAGCTGGAAGATGTTATATTTGAATTCTCAATTGACACAGACTTTGCCTTTTCTCCTTTGCATCTAATACCCCAAATGAAATTTCCCATTGTTCTCCATTGGTAAACATGACTATGTCTTTATGAGCACCCTGTAGAAACAGCAGGTGAATACCTCTAATGAACCTGGAGGCAGATCCAACACAATGGGGTAAGAGGTACACTGTTCACTATCACATCATGAGATATAATATCAGCAACAAGGGCACTCACTTCTCAGCTGGGTTCCCTATTCCAAGACAGGATCACATGGAGTTCCTTTGGGACCTTTCCAGTCAATAAGATAGAATCAGTTAGTGACAGGATTGGCAAGTCACCAGGAAGATAATGCCTCCATTTTGACCAAACCTAATCTTGATGATTTAGAGTCTTCCGTAAATTGGATAACATTGTGTTGATGGCTCTGTCATATCCCTTATCTCTGAGGGGTGACAAGCCTGACATCAACCTCTTAGGTGTTACCTTTATCGACCTTCTTTTCTGATTTGAAGCTGACTTTCAAGGCAGCAAGAGAAACATTATTCGGGTCCAGACTCACCAACATACACAGAATCAAGGCTACAGACAGGAAGCCCGCCTCCAAGGAATCCCCAGCCCTCACATCAACCTTTAAATACTAGGAAATACTGTGAAGGGGTTGTTTACTCCAGTGTCTAGAAGTGGACCCTGCTTCATATGTTCAGACCAAACCTGAGGGCAGTCATGTAAATATGGAGATTTCAGATTCATAGATTCATACACTTTAGACAACAAACTCCTAATATGACATTAATTACACATTTTTTTCAGGGCTTCTTAAAGAATTCTGGGTGTTGTAAAAGAGATATAGAGGAAGACTCTAAATACCTGTCCATCAACATAAATCATTAGACTGCATTGTCTCATTCTCCAATTATACTTAACACATTTTAAACAAATTATCTTCCTTATGCTAGCCCCATCATCAAAATTCTACTTGGATTGAAATTTTAGCTTGCATCCTTCATAAACATATTATTCTCTCTAATTAGATCTTGAGTTATTGGAACTAATGGCATTCTTCACAGTTGTTCAGCTGAGAGATTGCAACATCATTAAAACTATGCTTAAATGTGAATACCAAGAAAGAAAAGTGGCATCAAGCTTTCCCAGTAACATAATTATATTTAATATAAAAGTCAGTTAACATTAAAAAGTAACCCCTTTGAGGAGAAGTCCATTCATTTCATTTATAGTCCAAACTCTTGTTACTCCAAGTATAGCCCATGGCCATGTGGAGATTGCACTGTCTGAGATGTGATGATGCTTATGGAATCCCTGCCACCCCCTCCCCCCAGACCCAGATCTGAACCTGAATTCAAAATACATTCCCTTGGTGACTCAAGAACCTGTAAGAGCTCAGGAAGCCCTGCCTCACCTGAGGGCCTATATACTTTGTTCACAGTTGGAAGGCAGAAAAATTCAGCTCCTCATTCTGATTCACTCTCCCTATGGCTGGTGAATCTACTTTACTGATCTAAAATCTGCTCAATGTAATTATAATTAAGTCAAATTTTTCAGTGTGTCTCAAGATTCCTTATACTTGGATCAAGTCCAAGAATTCCTTCAAACTTGGACAGAAACCAGATTTAGATAGGTAATAGGAAGCAGGATAGTAACAAGACAACAAGACAGCAGTGTGTCTACAGTTTCAATAGTCATGAGTAAAGAAATGTATTCCAAACTTCAAAGAATGCCTGTGCTTTCTGGTGTGGCTTTCGGCTTCAGGAGAGAAAGTATGGGCAACAAAAAGCACACAAACTTTTGCCTGGGATGGTCTCTGGAGGAGGAAGTCAAACACCCTACAATCCACTGAGCCATGTTCACATCAGTTTTTGTGGCTGAGGCTTTGTAACTGAGTTCTATGAAATAAATACTAATGTTTTGAGCTATTGCAGTTTAGGCCGCTTGGTGTGTTAATTGGGAATAGCATCATGCATACATGATAGACTAAATTCAAACTCTGCAGTAGAAAGAAACTGTCCACCAGGAGTTCCCAAAATGGAGTAGAGAATGGAGTCTTTATAGCCCAGTGCTGATCTCTCAGACCTCAGAACAACATAGAGACATAACTCCTCAGTTTAGAAAGAGAGAATCCAGGGCTGCTTAGATGGCTTAGCAAGTCAAGGCCTGAAGACCTGAGTTCAATCTCTGGAACCAATATGGTAAAAAGAGAGAACTGAGTCCTTTGAGTTACCCTCTAGACAACACATGTACACCATCGTATCATCACACATGTGCATGCACACTCACACACACACACACACACACATACACACATACACACACACATGAACACAAACACAAATAAATGAAATGAAGTGTAACAAAAATAAAAAAGAAAGGAGGACCCAGAGAAGATTAACCATGCAGAGCAGCCATAGTAGATACCCATTTCTCAGGTCTAGGAACCTGCATATGTTAAATTGCATGACTAATGAGATTTTGCCGATATAATAAAGATTTTATTTTTACTTTAATGGAGAGAGACTTCAATAAGTTATTTGAAAGGGTTCAACCTAATCAATGAGTTCTTGAAAGAAATATCTTTGCCTTAGATACTGTTCTGTTGCTGTGAAGAAATACTATGACCAAGGCAGCTTATAAAAGGAAAACATTTAGTTGGGAGCTTGCTTACAGTTTCAGAGGGTTAGTCCATTATCATCATGGTGGAAAACATGATGGCAGGTAGGCAGGCATAGTGCTGGAGCAGTAGCTGAGAGTTTATATCTTTATCAGGAGGAAGGAGAGAGAACAAGGCTAGGCCTAGTATGGGTTTTCACAACCCCAATGACAAACCTCCCCCAACAAGGCCACACCTCTTATCCTTCCTAAACAGTCTACCAACTGGGGATCAAACATTCAAATATATGAACCTATGTGCACCATAGTCCTAAATCAACCCATGGTGAAACACACTTACAGTTCCAGCACACAGGATGCCGACCAAGTCAAGAAGATGCTCAGTCCCAGTTTGGGCTATATAGCAAGACCTTGCCTCAAACACACACACACACACACACACACACACACACACACACACACACACCAATAGCAACAACAAATACGCTTCCCTTCAGCTAGAGGCAAAAAAGGACAGATCAGAAACACCTAAAGAAAACATTGACAGGACTCTACAAGATGTAAGAAAGGACTTTCTAAAATAGAATTCCATTTGTCCAGGAATTAAGGTCAACAAATGACAACAAAAAGACTTTTGTGCAGACAAGGAAACAATCAATTGAATGAAGAGGAAGCCACAAAGTGCCAGCTATACAACTGAGAGGATTAATATCCAAAATATATAAAGAACAACAACAAAAACCAAAGAATCAAGAAAACAAATGGTCAATTAAAAATGGGCTATGAATCTGAACAAAGAGTTATCAAATGAAGAAATAAAAGTGGCTAGGAAATATATCAAAAAGTGTTCAATATCATTAGTAATTGGGAAAATAAAAATTAAAACTACTTTGAGATTTCATTTTACTCTATTCAAAATAGCTAAGATCAAGGAAACAACTGCCAAAAAATGCTGGTGGAATTACAAACTGGTACAGTTAATTTGTGTAGAAAACCCTCATAAAGCTAAAAATAAATCTAACATATGATCCAGCTCTATCACTCCTTGGCTCAAAGGAATCAGCACCCTAGTCTACAGACTTGTTCTTCTATGTTCATTACTGCTCTATTCACAATAGCTAGGAAATGGAAACAACTTAAATGTCTTCCAATTGAAGAATGGATAATGAAAATGTGGTACATAGACACTACAGAATACTATGGCTGTAAAGCAAAGTGAAATCATGAAACTTGCAGGTAGATAGATGGAACTTAAAAAGATTATGTTGAATGAGGTAACACACACTCAGAAAGACAAATACAACATGTTCTATCTCATCTGCAGTTCCTAGCTCCAAGTCCTCAGGTGTGAATATATAACAGAATAACCATAGAAACCAGGACAATAAAACAAGATCATACAGAAGGAGCTTGTCTTGTTAGGGTTTTCCACTGCTCTGAAGAGACAACATGGCCATGGCAACTCTTACAAAGAAAAAATTTAACTGGGGTTGCTTGATCACAGTTTCAGAGGTTCAGTCCATTATTATTGTTATGGGGGAACATGGCAGAGTGCAGGCAGATATGATATGAGAGTAGCTGAGAGTCCTACATCTTATAGACAACAGAAAGGTGACTGGAAGTCACACTGAGGGAAGCTTGAATAAGAGACACCTTAAAGCTCACTCACACAGTGACATGCTTCCTCCAACAAGGCCACACCTCCTAATAGTGCCACTCCCTTTGGGGGTCATTTTCTTTCAAACCATCACATTCCACTCCCTGGCCCCCAAAGGCTTATAGCCATATCATAATGCAAAAATGCATTCAGTCCAACGCCAAAAGTCCCCATAGTCTATAATTGTCTCACACTTATTTCAAAGTCCAAAATCTCTTCTGAGATGCATGGCAATCTCTTAATTATAATCACCTGTAAAAATCAAAATAAAAAAAACACATACTTCCAACATATAATGGCACAGGATATCATTACCATTTCAAAGTGCTGGACCAAAGTAAGACCGAAACCAGCTGGGCAAACTCCAAATACTTCATCTCCATGTCTGGTGCCAAAACACTCTCCACATCTCCAATTCCATTCAGCTTTGTTGACTGCCACACGCTTCTTTCTCTTGGTTCCACTTCCTGTTTGCAGCTCTCTTCAGCAGGTATCCCATGACTCTGTTGTCTCTAACATCTTGGTTTCTCCAAGGCAACCAGTCTTCACCTTCACAGATTCACCCAATGGCCTCTCTTCTAGGCCTTTATTCAGGCATACCCTTGACACATGCCTGGCCTCAGAGGCTTTATTCTATAACTACTTTCTTCTATCCTTAACTCTAAAGCTAGAACCACATGGCCGAAGCCGCCAAGTTCTGCTGCTTGCAAGGGCTGGAAATGGCTCCTTTTTTCAATTACATCTCCACAAGCTTTCTGTTTTTCACTGCCTAAGCTTGGCTGTCCTGAAATTAGCTGTAGACAAGTCTAGCTTCAAACTCAGAGATCTACCAGCCTCTGCTTTCCATGCTGGGATTAAAGGTTCACCCCACCACACCCTGATCTAAGCTTTTCTTTAGTTTCTTTCTACAGGTTGGAAACTTAGCTGGGTGGAATCTTGCCCTGAGTTCACCACTCCCTTTATTCCATTTCTTAATCTGTTTATCTCCCTGAATATAGAATTTATCTCTATTTTACCTCCTGGTGCTCTTTTTCTCCTTAAAATTTTCATTTTGTAATTTTCCCTGCTCAGCTTGCTCATTTTCATTATAAATCTTCATTAGAGTTACCACTAAAAAAACACATGACAGAGTCTATACTAGGCTGTTTTGAGATTTCCTCTGCCAATGGAATTAACCCAAAACTCTTCACTTTAGCCTCAGGCAGACTTTTTGGACAAAGACAAAAGACAGCCATTGTTTTCACCAAAATATCACAAGACCAGTCTCTAGACCACATACTAACTCTCTTCTCCTCTGAAACCTCTTGATCCCCACAGTTCATCAAATCACACTCAGCACCATTGTCTTTCATGCTCCTACCAGTATGGCCCATTAAACAGTACTTAAAGCATTCCACTGCTTTCCAAACACCAAGTATCAAAGTCCAAATTCCTCCAATTGAAAACATCGTTAGGCCTTATTACAGCAGTACCCCAGTCCCTGGTGGTAACTTCTGTCTTTGTTAGGGTTTTCTATTGTTGTGAGGGAACACCATGACCATAGCAACTTGTATAAAGAAAAAAATTTAATTGGGGTGGCTTGTTTACAGTTTCAGAGGTTCAGTAGATAATCATCTTGAAGGGAAGCATGCAGATATGGTGCTGGAGTAGCTGAGGGCTACATTTTGCAGACAACAGAGAGTCAACTGACAGCCACACTAAGGGAAATAGTCATACTTTTGCTCAGTCAACCTTAAGCAAAAGAGACCTAAAAACCTGACCCTGCAGTGACACACTTCCTCCAACAAGGCCACACCTTTTAAGAGGGCCACTTCCTATGGGGGCCATTTTCTTTCAACCCACCAAAGAGATCTAGAGAAAGGAAATGACAGGATATATGTGATATGAAGGAGAAAATGAGAAAATGAGGAGGAGAGAGACCAACACAAGAGAGGGAGCAAGGAGAGATAAACAGCACTAAGAATGCTTGAAAATGACATGGGGGAATCATATTATTTTATATTTACTTTAAATTACATATAGATACACATTATATATTCATAATGATAACACTCCTACCAAGAGCCAGGTATGAGAAACTCCTTTTAAGTTGTGGGTCAGGGTACTCCAAGAGACCTCCAAACAACATAGGCTATTTCTGCTGCCTCTGGTTGCCTCCTAGAGGCTGAAGGCAAGTCCCTGTTGCTGAAGACACTTTGGACACAGGATTCAGAGCTGGATCTGAATGAAAAGCCTCCTCCCTGAGGACTAGCTTTCATAATACCAAAAGGTAATATAAGAACTGCCAAGAGAGGAATGTAATAAATAGTCCTACCTATCTGTGATGTCTATGAATCACAAAAATGGCCAACAGGGCAAAATACATCTGAAGGTGCAAAATTGGGAATTATATCTTAGTGGGTAACCAGCAAGGTCCATTCAACAGGAGGGAAATCAATCCTGACACTTTAAACCCAGCCAACTGCTTATGGCTAGTATGGTCATAGACTTAGAGAAGAGCCTATTATCGCCACTTTCCTAAACCAGTGTAATTCCTAACTCCATTCTAAACACTTATCCTTATATCCACACATACATATAGCTCTTTCTTCAAAGAAGCTTCTCTTTCCATTGAAAGAATGAATACCATTACAGAAAACCACAACAGATAAAAAAAAAATGGGATGAAAAAAATGACTGTTAGGTACCCAACCCAAACTGACATGTCTACAATACAAGCCCTACACTCAAGACTCGGGGAACACTGCAGAAGAGCAGGCAGAAAGGTTAAGAGCTAGAGTCCCAGGAAGGCTGCTGTGAAATTGTGTCTCCTAGATATGACATGAAGATTGTACCCCTGAGATCTCCTCACTATTACTGCCTGAACAAGACACAGTGATGGCAATACCAGATGGCATGCTAGTGTGGATGGGGCAAATCTCACAGAGGCCCTCCCCAGACAAAGAACTATAACATCTAACTTATGAGAAAGGGAGAATGTCTTCCGTAGGGATCAGCTCCCCAGATGGTTATCTAATCTCAAATGGTTGACCCTAAATATACATATTCATGCAAATATACAAGCAACACTCAATGGACTACAGATTATATATTTATCCACACATATATATTTATATGTTACAATAATAATTAAAAAGAGAGCTGGGCTGTGGTGACACATGCCTCTAATCCCAGCACTTGGGAGGCAGAGGAAAGTGGGTCTCTGTCAGTTTAAGGCCAGCCTAGTATACAGAGCAAGTTCCAGGACAGCCAGTCTATGCAGAGAAACCCCGTCTTGATAAATGAAAAATATGTCATGGCTGAGTAGCTTGGTGTTCTTGTGGGATTCTTAACAGTGGGAGCAGGGGTGGTCACTGACCCTTTTGCCTTCTTATGGGACCCCTTTCCTCCTACTGGGTTGTCTCACCCAGCCTTGATGTGATGGTATGTGCCTGATCTTATAGTGGCATATTCATTATGCCATGTTCGGTTGATGTCCCTTGGAGGCCTGCTCTTTTTTGAGGGGAGATGGAGGGAGGTGAATCTGGGGGAGAGGAGAAGAGGAAGGAGAGGAAACTGCAGTCAGGATGTAATATATGAGAGTAGAATAAAAAATGAAAACAAAGAAAAATATAGAAAGAGAAAAAAGTAATTAACAAGAGGCCATTAACCTGAAAAGTACTTGGTGGAGGCAGAGATGGAGAGGATTTGAGGGAGGAAAGGGAGAACAGAAATGATATAGTTATATTTTAATTGATATTAAAATAAATACTTTCTTAAAGTCAAAGAAAAAGAACTGAAGGACTGACATGGTGATGTGAAGAAGGAAGAAGATCGTGAGAGAAGAAATTCTGGCCATCTTAAGAGAGGTACCTTTGAAGGCCATCCTGGGAACAGTGCCCCTCAGCCCTACAGCCACAGTGAACTGAGTTCTTCTGGAATATAAAGGTCTATGGAAATCAGTTCTCCCCCACAGTTTCCAGAAAGGGATGGAGTCCTGCCAACATCTTGATTCCAGGTCGCTGAGACCCAGAGCAGAGAAGTCAGCCATGCCCACTGTCTTCTAAGCTGCAGAAGACTGAGAGGGTGGATGTTGGGTGGTGCAAGCAGCTACATTTGTGGAGATCTGTTTTGGCAACGATAGAAAACTAATACGAGAAAGGATCAAATATAAACCCACTAAATTTAAGTGAACTAAATTACTCCATGATGAAAGCCACATATGGAGGCTGTGTTTATCACACAGACATAAAACACTGCCACACTGGGCGGAGGCTGGAGGTGATTAATGCTTGCACCTTTGATCTCAGCAGTTAATTTTGTGAGTGGAATATTAAGCATGCCTATCAACAGCTCTGATGCAGCTTCCTAATTAAATGCCTACTAATTAGCTGTGTGGTTCTTCTCACAGTAACAGATTAGTCCAAACCACGAGGACGTTAATATTTATGAATGAAGACATCTCTTCATAGCAGTAAGACTGGCAGCACCTTGCTTAGCTGTCTTGGTGGCTGCTACTCGGAAGCCTCAGAAAGTGGTGGTGAATGGGGTCTAGTTTACAAAATTAGTGTCCTAAAGCAGAGGTCAGCCAGCTATGCCTGTAAATGGGCAGAGTCTGTGTTTTAGGCTTTGCAGACTAGTGGGTCTCTTTCATAACTCCTTAGCTCTTCCTATGCGGTGTAAAAGCTGGCATGGGGAATATGCAAATGAGGAAGTGCGGTTGGTTGCCAATAAAACTCTGTTTATTGGTGCTGAAATTTGAATTTTATATCATTTCATGTGTCATGAAATAGTCTTCTTTTGATTTGTTTCCAACATTTTAAAAATGTAAAAAGCACTCTAGGTTTTGCAGACACTACAAGAAGAAAACAAGGGGAAGAAAGGCAACAAGCTGAGCTGGCTGGTCCCTAAATAGGCAAAGCTCTACTTGCACAATGGAGGTCCACATGAAAGGCGGAAGAAGGGGGTCGGGGAAGGGCATTCTGGGCACTCTCTGGAAATCACTAGGAGTGTCTTCTTCACAAGGAAGGAAACTTGACTTGCCAGACCTCCAGCTTGATAAGGAACATTTATAGATTGATATTAACATATGATAATTTAATTACGGTGATATTATGAATTGAATTCTGTCTACCCTCAAGAAAATATGTTTGAGTCCCAACCTGCTACTTCAGAATGCAATGTGTTTAGAAACAGGTTCTTCATGGCTAAGTCAAGTTAAAGGCAGTGCAGAGGGCAGGCCCTAGCTCAGTGGCGGATGTCTTAGTTAGGGGACATTTAGACAGCAGCAGGAATGGAAAGAACACTGCATGAAGGAAGATAAAGGTAAGAGCAGAGTGATGAGCAGAAGTCCAGGGATTCCCAGGATGCCAGAGAAGCTGCAGCAGCTGGGAGAGCCGAGGAGACTCTCCTTACAGCTTCAGAGGGAAGCAGCCTCGGACACTGCAATCTGGGACTTCTGGTCTCCAGAGCTGTGGGATACTAAATTCCCATAGTTGAAAATACATACCTTTATTCCTTTTCGAGTTAGGTTTAGAAAGAGGTATTTCTGTATATTTGTTTTCTCCCCTTTACCCAAATAATTGCATGCTGGCCCCAAAAGGCAAAGCTCGCAAATATAAGTGTTGGGAAATGTGGGTAGAGGAGAAGCACTACTATTACAGGGAAAGGGAAGAAGTACATCTGTGATATCCAGCCTCTCCATTTGTCATACTAAAAAAAAAATCAGTCAAATTCATAGCTAGAAACTCATGTGCGTTATCTAATAGAGCCTGACTGGTTGGCCAATGTGAATTAAGCATGTACATGAAATAAAAATTACACTAAATATATAAAATTGAAGACCTCTAGGGGAAGAAAAAAATTCATTATTTTAATTGGCTTCCTGTTCTGTCACACCTCTACCTTTATTGAGAGTTTGATTAAATACTCTCGACAACGGGGGAAAATATTTGAAGATTAAATCCCTATAACTATTTTGGGAAATGGATCACAACCAGATCTTTGTGGTGGGGAAGCTGTGCCTTGTCATGTGCACCTATTTCTATGGTGGTGCAAATATCTCCATCACAGCTTGTGATTTCAAGCTATGAACATTAACATATTTTAGAAGGAAAGAGATATATAGATGAATTTCTCACCAGCATACAAATAATGATAATGATTTATGCAACTAACTACTTGCTAATCATCCTTGGTTGACCAGCTAGCTATAGGAAGAGGGAAACAATGCGTCTAGATATGGGAAGTGACTTTAGGGTTTCAAGGCATTGCTTATTTTATACTCTAAATTCATGAAGTTCACAAGTAATAAATTTCTTCCTGGGATCCAATCTTAGTGTAACTGATCAGTTAGGACTACTGGACAATCAGAGTGCCTCATTTCCTTTGCTACACTAGCCATGACGATACCTAAGAGATGCCATCAGACCAATAAAGTCCAGGGTTGTATCACTGATGTTATTATTTTAGAAATTTGGAGAAGAAAACTGTTCTCTGTTGGAATTACTGAGAAGACAAAATATAAGCTTGGAGTTTCTAGAAGCCATAGGACTGCCTAAGAGGGGAGCTTACTAAAGACTGATGGACTTACATAATGTGAGAACTAATTTCTGGAGACATCAGTGCATGTATGTATGTAGGTGAATTGTGTATCTGAGGTGTGTACATGTGTGTGATGCATGCATTTCTCTAGAACTCCATTCAACTAGATGCAGTTTTCTGTATCTACAATGAGTCAATTCTTCCAGTGAACATGACTCTTTCCACTCTCCATACCCAAGTCCTCTTCAGCACTTCTTTAACAACTGAGTTGAAGTGTGTTTTTCAGAAGTCATGGGTTGATCCTACCCATACCCACAAACATTTACTTCATTCTGCTTCAGAACTCTTGTGTGATAGGGATGTTTTGAAATGTCTTTGCTTCCTGCCTGGTGTTGCTTACTACCTTGCAGTCACTGCTTGACCATTGGTTTGACTTTCATCAGTAGCATCATAATCTATTTATTGCTTAAAGTATAAATTATTTATGTAATAAGGTGTGAGATTCTATGTAACTCAGAAAACACAAATCTATTCTTGAGCCTTTGAAGTAAAGAAAATGAAATATGGTAAACTTTGTAAAAGGTAGAAGGAAGCCAATATGGTGTCCAAGCTGACACCTTATTTCAAATGGGGCATCTCATGTGGATGTTAGTCAAAGGCAGTGTGTGCGCAGAGCAAGACTGACTGGTATGTTCTCAATGGTTGGCCCTAAGATAAACCCATGAAATCCTGCCACTCATTACATCTCAGTGTAAAAGAAGGGGTGAAAAATCTGCAAGCTGCTTCCTGAAACTACTGGAGAGAACTCCTGTCATTATCACAAGGTTTGAGAGATGCCAACCTAGACAATCAAATGAACACTGGTCTTTGGGGCTATCTTCTGAAAACCTCACTAAGAAGTGATGTCTAGTAGTCTGTCTTGCTTTGGAGAAATCTCCTCCAAATCTGTGACAAGAAGTGCTTTATATAAATAGTAGACTTTACTTTAAGTGCAAGGCTGGGCATGCATGCAGCCTAACAGGATCATGGTCTATACAATGAAGGAAAGCAGTTCTGAATAATGTCTTACATTAACAACCTCTGTAGAATACAGAAATCTCTCTCTCTCTCTCTCTCTCTCTCTCTCTCTCTCTCTCTCTCTCTCTCTCTCTCTCACACACACACACACACACACACACACACACACACAGGACTTGAGAAAAATGAGTGCAAAAAAGTTCAAGGTAAAACATTTTTAAAAGTGAATAAAATAACACTATAGTTTTGCATGTTAAAAAATTACTGTAATAGTATGATGAGAAAGACATGGAATTTTCTTGTGGAAGTAGGTATGTAAGCAACCTGGAATTGAATGTGAGGTGGTGGAATGAGGGGAATCTGGAATCAGAATGGAAGTTGTGGCAGAAAATACGGAGGTGTGTGGTTGAAAACACATGGTTGTTACATATGGTAAGTGAAGATGGCAGAGGTTAGAGATGTGTGTATGTGCACAGTCTTTGCATTACTACACATATTATTTAGCTCAGTGCAGTTTTCTGTATTCACCTAGTATTTCTCATGGATAAAAAGTAATGTACAAGAAAATAAGAAATTCACATTGTGCTCAGATTGTTCTCTAATGTAAGAAAATTAAGTGTTGGAATGGCTTTGAGTTTTTAAAATGTGTAGAGTAGAAATGATTATGTTTTTCTTTTCTGAATATTTTTTAGAATTTTCTTTTCTGCAGCTTCTAGGTTATAAACAAGGTTATCTATGATACAAAATATAATTAGTCATAAAGTATATCAGAATTGAAAGCCCCAGAAAATGTTTTTAGTATCTCTGAGAACCATTACACAGAATCTCTTCTGCCCTCCTCCTTAATGACATCCTTTATTAGAGAAGCGCTTTGGGTCTTCGTATGTCTGAATTCTCCTCTCCATAAATAAAAACATCCAAGGGAGTGTGAGAGAAACTTATTATTACTAAAGTATACATAGGAGCTTTGATGGTTGAATGAGAAATGTCCCCATAGGCTCAGGTTTTTGAACTCTTGTTCCCCCATTGGTGGTGCTGTTTGGGGAGGTGATGAAACTTTCAGGAGGTGGAGCTTTGCAGAGGGAAGTTTGGCAGTGGGGATGGGCTTTGATGGTTTATAGCTTCACCTCAATGAGCTCTCTCTCTGTCCTCTGTGTGGGTGATAAGTCATCAGTCAGCTTCCAGGTCTTGCTATCAAGCTTTCTGCAACATCAAGCCTTCCCTGCCATGAAGACTTCATTCTCTGGAGCCCTAAGTTAAAATAACTTCTTTCTTCTTTACATTGCTTTGATCACAGAAACAGAAAAGTAACTAATACTTACACATACAGGGCTGGGTATGTAGCTCAGTGGTAGAATGTTTGCCTAGCATGAGCAGTCCTTGACTTTGATTCCCAGATTGAAATAACACACACACACACACACACACACACACACACACACACCCCACAGATATGTATGCATGTATATGTGTGTGTGTGTGTGTGTGTGATACATGCAATGCACATAATGCTCACCTATCAGAACAAACAATTTTTGTGTCTTCATTTGTCCCAATTGTGTAAAGAATGATTATTTCACCAGAAAATGTGTGCCTATATCTTAGCTTTTCCCAAAACTAGTTGTTTGAACATTTTGATTGTATATCCTGCCTACTCTAAAAGTCTTCTATGGGGGTTATTATGAGGGACAAATGAGAGATCCCAGTGTCTTATCACCGAACAGCAGCATGTAGGGACGTAGAAGCCATCAGAGGACTTTATTTAAGATTTTGACCCTAATGTGTCATTGTTATTGGAGCTTTGGTATGTCATTTGGATTCTCTAAAGTTCTTCACTCATTCAACAGAGACAATGATACTTACATTTTTTTTTAAATTTTTAATTATATGTACTTGTGTGTGTCTTTCTGTAGCATGTGCCTATGAGTGCAGGCGTCCATGGAGGCCAGGAGAGGGTATTGGATCCCCTGGATTTAGACTTACAGGCTGTTATGAGCTGACAGATGTGGGTGTTGGGAATCGAACTTGGGTCCTCTGTAAAAGTTCATGCTTTTAACCACTGAGCCATCTCTCCAGCCCTGAAATGATACTCTAAAGAAAGTAAAATTAAATAAATATCAAATTACTCAATCTGATTTCTAAACACAGACAGAATCAACACATATTGTGAACAATAAGGTTAGAACCAGCTGCATGAGAATCTCATGTGTACCACAGTGTCAGCCATTTCACTGCATAGTGAACAGAACACATATAAGCTCTACATGTGTTCTGAATAGGACTATTTACATATGAGTTTCAAAAACACTTCAGTCTATTCCATAGAATGTGGCCTTGGTTTTGCTGTTTGTGGAATAAGGTAGACACTCCAGGTTCCCTACATGACTAGCATCTCAGACTTGCTGGGCACTTGACCAGGTGAGCTATGGTTCTTGTGGTTGGAAATTCTGGGGTTAAATGTAAAGCTATGTAAGTTGTGCAGAGATTCAACCAAAGCCCTTGCCCAGAGCTCTCTGGCGAGGCACCAGACACTAACATACCACATCTATTAGCGTGACTATAATCTTCTGATGGCACAAACAGAACGTCAGGTTTTCTTTTTTAGGCAATAGTCTTCTAGAAGTTGAATTGCCAATTTTGGAATAGCTTTATCCTGGTGACTTTGGGCAGCTTTGTATTTAATGTTTTAGGTGGCTTATTTTTGAAGTGTTTCCATGTTTTGTAGGATCACAGGGACAGACAGACCACTGCAAAGTTCTGAAGCTAGAATGTGGTTAAAAGAAACACCTCCGGCAAGACTGACATGCTAAAAGTTACCCCAGGTTCATGAAGTTTGATGAGAGATCACAAGCAAACAACAACAACAACAACAACAAAATACAACATTGTATTTTGTTGAAGAAAATGCTTCCAAAGGATAAAATGATGAAGCCATGTTGCAAACTAAAACCCTCTCTTTGAAGGTCTTTCAGATTTCCAGAGCCTACTGAGGTGGGAATACGCACCTTTAATCTGGGCCTTGCCTTCTGGTGGCAGTCCATATGCAGGACATAGACGAAGGGAGCTTGCTTTCTTTGCCTGTTCACTCCCCATTCCTTCACTGCATTAGAACCCACTTCTTTGGTATTCTGGAATATACCAAAGAGCAGCTGAGACATTGAGCCTTGTGGACTATATAGCTACTGCAGTTTTGGACCTTCTGTAGACAGCCATTGGTGAACTAGCTGGACCCATAGATTTTAAGCCATTCTAAAAATTCCATGTATGTGACTATATATTCAAATATAAATACATATATATTTGAATGAATACTCTATCAGTTCTGTTCCTGTAGAAAAGTCAGACTAATACAGTATTATAAAAAACAGATTTTGATGTGTCCTGCAGATAAAGGATCCAAATATCTTTCTTCAGATATGAGAACTGGAGGTGATGTTTTTACATTTCCCCATGTGTCCTCAGAAGAAGCCAGGCCGGTGGATTCATTTTACATCATCAGGAACCTTTTCCTTTTCTTTCTAAACCAATAAAGAAATGTATACTCTATGTTCTGAGATGTATGAATGGATTAGTTTTTCAATCTAACTAAGATCTCTTGTGTACCATGAGCCAGTTACCTTCAACTAATTCAGGAGGTTATCTCCACTATCTTTCTCCTAGCAACCCATTCCCTCTCCGTCTATTGCATAGTCTTTTTCAGTTCTTTGTGCTTTCCTGAAATGTGACTGAATAGCTTGGGTTCCAGAATCGTCTATTAACACGAATCAACAGCAGGTCATAGCCATGACTTCCCTGTCTCTTTCACCTCTACCTTCGGTTTCAGCCAATGACCCTTCAGTTCTTGGTGTCTGTTTCTTCAGGCTCAGGGGAGACTTCCCTTCTCTCACCCAGCCCTCCTTCTCCTCAAAGCTAAACTTTGATGTCTGCAACCCTTGTGCCAACTTTCGAAGGGCAAACGATCAGAAGTGCTTCTAATTTGTGACGGGCAGCTCTGTGATTTAAGCTGGGAGAAGACATTTCTTTCCTAGTGCTTTGGGGATAACGGTTTCATCGGATCAATACCTTCAGAGAAAGTTAACCTCAACATCGATTGACTCAGACTGACTGGAATACAAGTCCTCACACCAGAAATGCCCCAATGAAATGGCTTTATTACTAACAACCCAGTCAATGAAGACACACTGAAAATAACACTTCAAACCTTCTGGTGCCTTCCATTTATCAGATTTTGGTGTTTTTTTTTTTTTTTTTTTTTAAATCAGAGTGCTGAGCCTGCTTCTGTTTTATAGATGGGGAAATTCAAGTTTAGGGAGGTGGTGTCTCTTATACGCTCACATGAGGAGTATAGGTGGGGGCTGAACAGGTCACAAACCCAAACTATTATCCTTGGACTCTCAGAGCCTCACTATGGGGCTCCTCTTTATTTATTTTTAATTTAATATAATTTAAGATCCCCTTCTTCCCTCCTCCTACCCCCTCCAGCCTCCCCCTTCCAGCTTACACCTCAGTCCCCCCTACAAGAAGGCAAGGCCTCCCATGGGGAGGCACATCCAATAGAGGTAAGTCCAAACCCCTCCCCCTGCCTCAGGGCTGCACTGGGTGTCCCATCATAGGTAGTAGACTCCAAAAAGCCTGCTCATGCACTAGGGATGGATTCTGATCCTACCGCCAGGGGGCCCTCCAAGCAGATCAAGCTACACAATTTTCTCTCCATGCAGAGGGCCTAGTCTAGTCCCATGCAGGCTTCATAGCCATTGATTCAACTTTCATGACTTCACACTAGTTTGGTTTGGTCGTCTCTGCAGGTTTCCCCATCATGATCCTGATGCACTTGCTCATAGAATCCCTCTTCTCTGTCTTTGACTGAACTCCTGGAGCTCTGCCTGGTGTTTGGCTGTGGATCTCTGAATCTGCTTCCATCAGTCACTGGAGAAAAGCTCTGTGATGACAATTAGGATATTCACTGACCTGATCACTGGGGTAAGCCAGTTTAGTTCAGGCACCCTCTCTACTATTTCTAGTAGTCCAAGCTGGGGTCATCCTTGGAGATTCCTGGCAACTTCCCTAACACTGGGTTTCTCTCTGTCCCCATGGTATCTCCCTCTATGATGGTATCTCTTTCATTGCTTTCCCACTCCATCCCTGTTCTAGCTCAACCATCCCATTCCCTTATGTTCTCATCCCCTATCTCCTACCCTCTATTGCCCACCCCTCATCCCCAGTTTACTCATGGAGATCTCATCTATTTCCCCTTCCAAGGGCTATCCATGCATCCCTCTTTCAGTCTTCCTTGTCAGCTAGCTTCTCTGGAGTTGTGGGTTGTTGTCTGGTTATCCTTTGCTTTACATCTAGTATCCACTTATGAGTGGGTACATACCATGTTTGTCCTTCTGAGTCTGAGTTACCTCATTCAGGATGATATTTTCTAGTTCCATCCATTTGCCTGCAAATTTCATGATGTCATTGTTTTTCTTTGCTGAGTAGTACTCCATTGTGTACATGTGCCACATTTTCTTAATCTGTTCTTCAGTTGAGGGGCATCTAGGTTGTTTCCAGGTTCTGGTTATTACAAATAATGCTGATATGAACATAGCTGAGCATGTTTCCCTGTGGTATGATTGAGTACTCCTTGGATATTATGACCAAGAATGGTATAGCTGGGTTTTAAGAAAGATTGATTTCCATACTGATTTCCAGAGTGGCTGTACAAGTTTGCACTCCCAGATGACCAAGTTACAGTGATCCAGTCAGCAGATGGGAGTCTAAGATAAACCAACCTCAAATTCAAAATCCACTTTTGGTTACTGTTCTTCTACAGGGTTCTACTCATGGATTCCTAATATGTGCCCATGACTTCTCCACAGATCAACTTTCAGAGAAGCTGCACAGTAGGATTTAATCCCTGGATTACTCACATTCCTCTTCATTGACACTCACATTCCTCACTGAGTACTACCTTCTCCCCCCCCCTCACCGTGCGTGTATGTGTGTCCATTTGCCTCAAGTGTTCAGATTAATAAATTAACCATTCTGGGGGCCTGACATAGAGAAAGTGACTTTAACTCCATTTCACTGTGTCCAGGCAGGAAGATGCTTAACCATCCAATAAAGATCCTGTTTACCCTAGACTTTCTCATAGTTCAGGATACTAATATTGCAGTACAAGTCTAAATGCCCTCATCAAAAACTGCTTAGGGGCAGAGCATTTCAGACTTTGGAGTGGTTTTTAATTTTCAAATATACCTTATGAATATCTTAGAGATAGAAAACAAACATAAATGTTAGATTCTTTAATGATTTGTACATCTTACACATAAAGATTGAAAGCAACTTTATACTAGGTTTTGAAATCATTTTGTACATGAAACCAAGTGTCATGATGTGGGACTCTCTACTGGTGGACAGTGTTCAGAAAGTTTGAGGTTTTAAGCAGCACCTGATGGCATAGATCTGTAGTCTCCCTTGTTCAGGATATTGTGGCAGAAGGACTGAAATTACAAGGGCTGCCTGAACTTCAGACTGAGTTCAAGGCCAGTCGCAACTTAGCGAGGCATTGTCTCAAAAAAAGTTTTTTTTAATTAAATAAAAACCCAAGATTGAGGAAATAG